>NC_092278.1:29869710-29922210 GCF_036320965.1 Panulirus ornatus
TTTGTATGACGCAACACATCTCTCTTAACAGCGGTAACGCAATGAGTAAGTCAGGTCGTCTTGCGAGGGTCCTGGTCTGTGGGGTCTTTGAACAGCTATATTTGAGCTTCATGTTGCTAGAAATACTGTAATAATGATGATAGGAATTATAAGTCTAATGATGATGAAAATAATATAAATGATGATAATGATAGTAATGATAATGATGATAATAATGATAATAATGATAATGATAATAATAATAATAATAATAATAATAATAATAATAATAATAATAATAATAATAATAATGATAATAATGATAATAATAGTAATAATGATAATTATAATAATAATAATAATAATAATAATAATAATAATAATAATAATAATAATAATAATAATAATAATAATAACAATAATAATAGTAATAATAATAATCATGATGATAATAATGATAACAATAATAATAATAGTAGAATAATGGTAACACTGACAATGCTGATAATATTAATGGTAATGATGAAAATGATAATATCTGTTATTATTTTTACCATTATTATCTTCATTATCATATAATGATGAAATCAACATCTGTAAAGGCCTAGTGTATGCCAGTTTGTCAAAACCAGTGGATCCTTTTTGCCCTAAAAAGTTTATAAGAGTTATTAACACCTTAAAAAAAGATGATGATATACATATTACTAAAGGAGACAAAACGAACACAATTGTGATAATGAACAAAAGTGATTATCAATCTAATATGAATGATCTCTTAAGTGATGACACAACATACTTTGATCAACTCAGTAGGAATCCCCTAGAAGCAATTAATTCTCTTTTTGATAAAGAACTGAAATTGTTGTTGAAAGATAATGGTTCGCTAATCAAAAGTTTGTCATCTTTGTCCCCTTCATTGCCATGTGTGTATGGACTTATCAAAACACATAAACCAGAATTTCCAGCAAGACCCACAATGAGTTCAGTGGCCTCCATCACATATGAATTGTCAAAAAGGTTAGTTTTTTGTGAAGCCCCATTCGTGGGTAAGATATCAAAATCTAATATCATGAACAATGTAGATTTAGCTAACAAGCTTAATGATATCAGTGTTAAGTTTGATTCAATCTGGTTAGCTCTGATGTTTCTTCTCTGTTCACAAATGTTCCAGAATATTTAATTGACATATTGGATGATATCTATTTACCTGTTTCAAAGTCTCTTTTTATTGAATTGACAAAATTTTGGATAAAGGGGATAAAAGTGAGTGCTCAAATTACAGAGGTATAAGTTTGTTGAGTATTCCTGGTAAATTATATGGGAGGGTAAAGGCATGTACAGAGCATCAGACTGGGGAAGAGCAGTGTGGTTTCAGAAGTGGTAGAGGATGTGTGGATCAGGTGTTTGCGTTGAAGAATGCAGGTGAGAAATACTTAGAAAAGCAAATGGATTTGTATGTAGCATTTATGGATCTGGAGAAGGCATATGATAGAATTGATGGAGATGCTCTGTGGAAGGTATTAAGAATATATGGTGTGGGAAGCAAGTTGTTAGAAGCAGTGAAAAGTTTTTATCGAGGATGTAAGGTATGTGTACGTGTAGGAAGAGAGGAAAGTGATTGGTTCTAAGTGAATGTCGATTTGCGGCAGGGGTGTGTAATGTCTCCATGGTTGTTTAATTTGTTTATGGATGGGGTTGTTAGGGAGGTGAATGCAAGAGTTTTGGAAAGAGGGGCAAGTATGCAGTCTGTTGTGGATGAAGTGAGTCAGTTGTTGTTCGCTGATGATACAGCGCTGGTGGCTGATTCATGTGAGAAACTGCAGAAGCTGGTGACTGAGTTTGGTAAAGTGTATGAAAGAAGAAAGCTGGGAGTAAATGTGAATAAGAGCAACGTTATTAGGTACAGTAGGGTTGAGGGACAAGTCAACTGGGATGTAAGTTTGAATGGAGAAAAACTGAAGGAAGTGAAGAGTTTTAGATATCTGGGAGTGGATTTGGCAGCGGATGAAACCATGGAAGCGGAAGTGAATCATAGGGTGGGGGAGGGGGCGAAAGTTCTGGGAAGGTTGAAGAATGTGTGGAAGTCGAGAACATTATCTCGGAAAGTAAAAATGGGTATGTTTGGAGGAGTAGTGGTTCCAACAATGTTATATGGTTGCGAGGCGTGGGCTATGGATAGAGTTGTGCGCAGGAGGGTGGATGTGCTGGAAATGAGATGCTTGAGGACAATATGTGGCGTGAGTTTGTTTGATCGAGTAAGTGATAATAGGGTAAGAGAGATGTGTGGTAATAAAAAGAGTGTGATTGAGAGAACACAGGAGGGTGTTTTGAAATGGTTTGGTCACATGGAGAGTATGAGGAAAGATTGACCAAGAGAATATACGTGTCAGAGGTGGAGGGAACGAGAAGAGGGAAACATAATTGGAGGTTGAAAGATGGAGTGAAAAAGATTTTGAGTGATCGGGGCCTGAACATGCAGGAGGGTGAAAGGCGTGCAAGGAATAGAGTGAATTGGAACGATGTGGTATATCGGGGTCGACGTGCTGTCAATGGATTGAACCAGGGCATGTGAAGCGTCTGGGGCAAACCATGGAAAGTTCTGTGGGGCCTGGATTTGGAAAGGGAGCTGTGGTTTCGGTGCATTATTACATGACAGCTAGAGACTGATTGTAAACGAATGCGGCCTTCGTTGTCTTTTCCTAGCGCTACCTCGCGCACATGCGGGGGGAGGGGGGTTTTATTTCATGTGTGGCGGGGTGGCGATGGGAATGAATAAGGGCAGACAGTATGAATTATGTACATGTGTATATATGTATATGTCTGTGTGTGTATATATATGCACACGTTGAGATGTATAGGTATGTATATTTGCGTGTGTGGACGTGTATGTATATACATGTGTATGTGGGTGGGTTGGGCCATTCTTTCGTCTGTTTCCTTGTGCTACCTCACTAACGCGGGAGACAGCGACAAAGTAAAATAAATAAATAAATAAAGGAATATATATATATTTATATATTTATATATATTTATCCCCAGGGAAAATATATATATATATATATATATATATATATATATATATATATATATATATATATATATATTATATATATATATATATATATATATATATATATATATATATATATGTATACACATATATATATATACACACATATATATATATATATATATATATATATATATATATATATATATATATATATATATATATATATATATATATATATATATATATATATATATATATATATATATATATATATATATATATATACATATATATATATGTGTGTATATATATATATGTGTATACATATATATATATATATATATATATATATATATATATATATATATATATATATATATATATATGAAAAATGTGTGGAAGTCGAGAACACTATCTCGGAAAGCAAAAATGGGTATGTTTGAGGGAATAGTGGTTCCAACAATGTTGTATGGTTGCGAGGCGTGGGCTATGGATAGAGATGTGCGCAGGAGGATGGATGTGCTGGAAATGAGATGTTTGAGGACAATGTGTGGTGTGAGGTGGTTTGATCGAGTAAGTAACGTAAGGGTAAGAGAGATGTGTGGAAATAAAAAGAGCGTGGTTGAGAGAGCAGAAGAGGGTGTTTTGAAATGGTTTGGGCACATGGAGAGAATGAGTGAGGAGAGATTGACCAAGAGGATATATGTGTCGGAGGTGGAGGGAACGAGGAGAAGAGGGAGACCAAATTGGAGGTGGAAAGATGGAGTGAAAAAGATTTTGTGTGATCGGGGCCTGAACATGCAGGAGGGTGAAAGGAGGGCAAGAAATAGAGTGAAGTGGAGTCATGTGGTATACAGGGGTTGACGTGCTGTCAGTGGATTGAAGCAAGGCATGTGAAGCGTCTGGGGTAAACCATGGAAAGCTGTGTAGGTATGTATATTTGCGTGTGTGGACGTGTGTATGTACATGTGTATGGGGGGGGGGGGTTGGGCCCATTCTTTCGGCTGTTTCCGTGCGCTACCTCGCAAACGCGGGAGACCGCGACAAACTATAAAAAAAAAAAAAAAAAAAAATATATATATATATATATATATATATATATATATATATATATATATATTTTCCCTGGGGATAGGGGAGAAAGAATACTTCCCACGTATTCCCTGCGTGTCGTAGAAGGCGACTAAAAGGGGAGGGAGCGGGGGGCTGGAAATCCTCCCCTCTCGTTTTTTTTTTTAATTTTCCAAAAGAAGTTACAGAGAATTGGGCCAGGTGAGGGTATTCCCTCAAAGGCCCAGTCCTCTGTTCTTAACGCTACCTCGCTAATGCGGGAAATGGCGAATAGTTTGAAAGAAAAGAAAGAAAATATATATA
Organism: Panulirus ornatus; assembly: GCF_036320965.1. Lineage (NCBI taxonomy): Eukaryota > Metazoa > Arthropoda > Malacostraca > Decapoda > Palinuridae > Panulirus > Panulirus ornatus. The sequence goes on from NC_092278.1 coordinate 29,874,077, forward strand.
TATATATATATATATATATATATATATATATATATATATATATATATATATATATATATATATATATATATATATATAAATATATATATATATATATATGTAAGACATGTAGTGTTCACATGTAAATAATCTTAAGGAAGTTTACCAATGCGCCTTCGAGAGTTTCACCCAGGCAATCGCTAACAGCGTATCACTGGACCGCACACTGGACAGAACCTGTGTCGCTGGAACTGCTGTCTACAGCACCAGGGGCCCCGTCCACTCACTGATGGCCTGTAGGGGAGCCAGACTGGATTAATAAAGTGGTTTACATTGATTCATATCTGATCATTCAATGTTCTGATAATCATATAGACAGACTATTATCTCGATGTCTTGAGTTGATTTGAAGCATTCTTGAGTGTGGGTTGCTGGCCTCCCCCTACAGACCCACAGTAAATGGGTCCTGTGTCTGTGTGTGTGTGTGCTGTGTGTGTGTGTGTGTGTGTGTGTGTGTGTGTGTGTGTGTGTGTGTGTGTGTGTGTGTGTGTGTGTGGTATGGACCCCATATCTTGACGTCACAACTCTGTGATACATGACTTCATATTCAAATCCCATCTACATTTGCTTTAGTATTCCTAAGCTTCTTACATAAGTCGCTTAGAAAATATCTTCCCACGTCCTTCATGACACATGACCACTTTCTTGTTATTTTTGTTGTTTTAAATTCCTTTTTGAGCGTAAAGAACTGATCTGTGTTGACAGCATTAAGTCCATCTAGAAATTTACTGGTGAATAATGAATTAGAATTTTTTTTCCTTGAAGTTCTCAGCAAGCCGGGGCTTTCCCCCATCTCTTCATAACTCATTCCATTCAAATCTGGTAACACATTCGTGGCGACATATTTGTCGGAACATTTGAAAAGGATGAATGAGGAGCAACTGACTAAGAGGACATAGATATCAGACTCGGAGGAAACGAGGGAAAAGGGTAGACAAAGGCGAATTTCCGCTTGTTTCCTGTAGGCACGCAGACCAAACTGCCCAGGGATGATGCTTCATCGTCAGGTCGTCTGCATGTCGTGTGTGCTGCTCCAGTAATCTCGTTTCTCTCTGTCTCCGAGGCGGAGGTTTTGACACCGGCTATAGATCTTGTTTGCCTCTCGCCTGGTCATCCTCCTTTTAGTTAAGTTCAACGTGATACCGTGTCCAAGGTTCTTATACCCTTATATAAGTCTCGTGACTTCCTACATTTGGTCGGATTAGAAATCTTACTTGAATCTTACTTGCGTCGCTTTGCATGAATGAGAGAAATGGGAACGTACGATATACATGGACTAGATACGTCAAGGTAAGGGTAAAGGACTAAGTTTAAGAAGATCGGTCAGCTAACAGACACCTAGAGACACTGGGACTCTGGCAATGCGTTGCTCCAGGAAGGGGAAGACGAGTCCGCTTCCATGACGGGTTCTCAGAGACAGCTGCTGAGCCAGCTCCTCGCCACAGGTATTCCATATTCACCAGAGAAACATTGTTAGGCGGTGAAAGTCGTCAGTAATTTGCTATTCGTAGTGGGGATCATCACCCAGTCGGTAATGACATGTTGCAAGCATATATATCACAAGCTGAAGAAATGAATGACCACCTTCGTTCTGACTGCAACTACAGTTTTACGTGAGAGGAAGAGGAACTCCGCGCTCACGTAGAGGGCGAGGCTTGTGAGTCCGCGATGGAATGACTGGCACGGTGAACCGTGGACCATATGTCGTGGTGATGATGAGCTTCCCGTGGTGTGTGTGCGTGCGGGGGCGAGGGACGTAACCCAGCGGTGAAGGGAGAGAGAAGGAGAGAGAGAGAGAGAGAGAGAGAGAGAGAGAGAGAGAGAGAGAGAGAGAGAGAGAGAGAGAGAGAGAGAGAGAGACGGTGAGGAAGCACAGGAAGCGATGGAAGGACTGGGAACCACGATGCCTGATGTGAGGGAAGGATTGGGAACCACGATACTGATGTGATGGAAGGATTGGGAACCACGATAACTGATGTGATGGTAGGATTGGGAACCACGATAACTGATGTGATGGAAGGATTGGGAACCACGATAACTGATGTGACGGAAGGATTGGGAACCACGATAACTGATGTGATGGTAGGATTGGGAACCACGATAACTGATGTGATGGAAGGATTGGGAACCACGATAACTGATGTGATGGAAGGATTAGAAACCACGATAACTGATGTGACGGAAGGATTGGGAACCACGATAACTGATGTGATGGAAGGATTAGAAACCACGATAACTGATGTGACGGGAGGATTGGGAACCACGATAACTGATGTGATGAAAGGATTGGGAACCACGATAACTGATGTGATGGTAGGATTGGGAACCACGATAACTGATGTGATGGAAGGATTAGAAACCACGATAACTGATGTGACGGAAGGAATGGGAACCACGATAACTGATGTGATGGAAGGAATAGAAACCACGATAACTGATGTGACGGAAGGAATGGGAACCACGATAACTGATGTGATGGAAGGATTGGGAACCACGATAACTGATGTGATGGTAGGATTGGGAACCACGATAAACTGATGTGATGGAAGGATTAGAACCACGATAACTGATGTGATGGTAGGATTGGGAACCACGATAACTGATGTGACGGAAGGAATAGGAACCACGATAACTGATGTGACGGAAGGAATGGGAACCACGATAACTGATGTGATGGAAGGACTGGGAACCACGACAACTGACGTGATGGAGGAACTGGGAATCACGATATATGATGTGATGGAAGGACTGGGAACCAACGTGACTGATGTGATGTAAGGATTAGAAACCACGGTAACTGATGTGATGTAAGGATTAGAAACCACGGTAAATGATGTGACGGAAGGATTGGGAACCACGATAACTGATGTGATGGTAGGATTGGGAACCACGATAACTGATGTGATGGAAGGATTGGGAACCACGATAACTGATGTGATGGTAGGATTGGGAACCACGATAACTGATGTGATGGAAGGATTGGGAACCACGATAACTGATGTGATGGTAGGATTGGGAACCACGATAACTGATGTGATGGAAGGATTGGGAACCACGATAACTGATGTGATGGTAGGATTGGGAACCACGATAACTGATGTGATGGAAGGATTGGGAACCACGATAACTGATGTGATGGTAGGATTGGGAACCACGATAACTGATGTGATGGAACCACGATAACTGATGTGATGGTAGGATTGGGAACCACGATAACTGATGTGATGGTAGGATTGGGAACCACGATAACTGATGTGATGGAAGGATTGGGAACCACGATAACTGATGTGATGGAAGGATTAGGAACCACGATAACTGATGTGATGGTAGGATTGGGAACCACGATAACTGATGTGATGGTAGGATTGGGAACCACGATAACTGATGTGATGGTAGGATTGGGAACCACGATAACTGATGTGATGGTAGGATTGGGAACCACGATAACCGATGTGATGGTAGGATTGGGAACCACGATAAATGATGTGATAGAAGGATTGGGAACCACGATAACTGACGTGATGGAAGGATTGGGAACCACGATAACTGATGTGACGGAAGGATTGGGAACCACGATAACTGATGTGATGCTTAGATTGGGAACCACGATAACTGATGTGATGTAAGGATTAGAAACCACGATAACTGATGTGACGGAAGGATTGGGAACCACGATAACTGATGCGATGGTAGGATTGGGAACCACGATAACTGATGTGATAGAAGGACTGGGAACCACGATAACTGATGTGACGGAAGGAATGGGAACCACGATAAATGATGTGATAGAAGGACTGGGAACCACGATAACTGATGTGATGATAAAGACAGTCCAATAGTAAGATGATTATACAATTTATCAGTAAATCTGAAAGTGTAGAAATAGTAATGAGAATAAAGTACTAGAACCATGTAGCGGGAAGAGAATAAAGAAGGAGTTTCTATTCTCTGCACCATCTTCATTTTCAACATCTCATTACTTTTTCGTAAGTCTCATCATCTTCACCATTACATTCACTCAAACCTCGGCATAATCTCTTGCTAATTTGTTGCTTTCCAGCTCCATTACCTTCTCTTCCAGTCTTCTGTTTAACTTCTTGCCCACCTGGACGCCGGACCTGCTCTCTGCTGACTCAGGGATCGAGAATTGGTGGCGGTGGTTGGGTGGGTTGCGACTATGAAGTGTTTTTTTTTTTTTCTAGCAAAGCACGAACGCTTGAAGCCACTAAAACCTTTTCTCAACAACGATCATAAATGCCTTGACTCTTTTTCTAGTACGGGGATGAACAACGAACTCTTACTTATATCACTGCCATGTCGGGTTGGAGTCCATGTGTGTGTGGGTTTAATCTCCCATGGTTTAAAGCTCTGGTTTGTGGATCAGGAATCTTGTTTGTGTTTATTGTGCCTGTAATAAAGCTTCAAGGACACGGTATATCGGTCAATTAAAGATCAAAGCTCAGGTTTTCGAAGCTACGGCATGTATTTCTAACTTCCTGATGCGAGGGACTAAACCGGCAGCATCCATAGGATCTGAACCCTTGCATGTGAGTTATAAGATCCTACTATGATGTATGGCATCTCTTGATATGCGTTCAAGTTTGCTGGTTTATCGGTTGAGGATATGATATTTGGGCTTAAATCCTCAGTGTAATTGGGTATGAATTCACAAAGAAGCTGTGTTCTTTGTTGATACACACAAAAAAAGAAAAGGATTATCATAACGCTACTATCATCATATGACGAGACTGGAAATGATGGAGGGAGAGAATGGGGAATCAAACCGGACGAGGACAACATTCTGAAGCTATGAACGAGAGAGAGAGAGAGAGAGAGAGAGAGAGAGAGAGAGAGAGAGAGAGAGAGAGAGAGAGAGAGAGAGAGAGAGAGAGAGAGAGAGAGAGAGAGAGAGAGAGACATTGAATTTCGACTACTTAAAGCCTCACGAGGTCGAAGGTCGCAAGCAGTTCCTGTGAATTCTCACACGGATCCAGGAAGCCATTGTCTTTATATGTGTACACCGAGCTTTTGGATACACACGAGACGAAGATATACGACCATCTTCAGTCATCCTCGTCCATGTCGTGACCATCTTCAGTCATCCTCGTCCGTGTCGTGACCATCTTCAGTCATCCTCGTCCGTGTCGTGACCATCTTCAGTCATCCTCGTCCATGTCGTGACCATCTTCAGTCATCCTCGTCCATGTCGTGACCATCTTCAGTCATCCTCGTCCGTGTCGTGACCATCTTCAGTCATCCTCGTCCATGTCGTGACCATCTTCAGTCATCCTCGTCCGTGTCGTGACCATCTTCAGTCATCCTCGTCCATGTCGTGACCATCTTCAGTCATCCTCGTCCGTGTCGTGACCATCTTCAGTCATCCTCGTCCGTGTCGTGACCATCTTCAGTCATCCTCGTCCATGTCGTGACCATCTCCAGTCATCGTAATCACCTCGCCTGGACCTTAGGGTCTGTGTGGTCTCTGTAGCTAAGCAACTCGTCTCCTTCCTTGTGTCTGATAAATTGTTTCTTTAGAATTTTTTTTTTCTTCTCATACATGATCTAAACTGGTATTTCTCCTTCTGGTGGCAGACTGCCCTGACTGCCTCGTTACCTCGACTGTGACCTGAATACCTCGCCACCCTGTCCTCTAACCCTGCTTTGACCTGGTGACCTGGTAACCCCACCCTTGTCTTCTGGGTTACTCTGCTTATTATGTGGATAACACAACATCCTGTTTTCTTCCTTGACTGTGACCTGGTGACCTTCCTTAACGTTTGTGTCCCACGCTTACTATGATGACCTGTTTAACATCTTTCTGCAACCCTGAATGTGACCTGGTGACCTTTCTTGCGTTTGTCTTACCCTTGATTGTGACCTGGTGACCCGCCTCACACTCTCTCCCGCCCTGTGTCTGGCTTGTCCCTGGGTACTGCCCTGGTTGCCCCACCATCCCTGTTTGCTGCCTCGGTCGTCGAAGATTTTTGCATTTGCGCGGAATACAGCTTTTCTATTCTTCTGTCACTCATCCTGAATTATCAGGATGTAAGAATCCCACACACACTCTCTCCTACTGTCTCTCCGATGCAACTGTTCCTTCCACTTTCAGTATTGGCCTCCGATCCCATCAGTTATTCTGGCATTCTTCTTACATCCCGGCCATGGAACTGCTATCAATTTTCAACCTAGATTTCTAAGTTACGCTTTTTTTTTTTTCGAGGCTTACGTTCTCCCGTTGTGATAAGATTTGAAAACCGAATGTAAAAGTCTTTTCCTTCCTTCATCAGCCTGATGCAGTTGTTGCTGGGTTTTAGGTTCTGTTTGTACCAAGTGCCAGGGTTTCTCTGCATCCTTTCTTTCATACCTCCACTCCTCCTTCTACCCATCTCTGGTCGCCTTTGAATCTCTGATCGAACACCGATATTTCTTCTCTATGTCAACTTCCCCTATATTCATTCTTATGACAAAATTTTCCGCTCATTTCTAACCTTAATCAACAGCGCTAAACATTATGGGCCTTCTTGCTCAAGTCTGGAATAGGATTAACATGACTCGCTCTTAACTTCGCTGGACCTCACGTGAACCTCTTACGTACAGTGTCAGAAACCTTCGTACCGCTAAGAGTCAAGTTATCGTACTCGACGGGACTGAGTTCTAACCAAAGTATAAGGTCCTTGCTATCTGGTGTTTAAGTCGAGGGACTTAACGCAGTGTGCGTGTGTATGGCCTAAAGCCCAAATAACCAACCTACCACACGATCAATCATTATACAGCGGGATCTTGATATGTTATTGTGGTTTATTTACGGTAAGCTAAAGGCAGTAGTCTTCACATGATGTGCAGGGAGAGTTATGAAGTATTGGAAAGGATCTAAAATTACAGTGAGTCCATGTTTCATATAAACGAGGAATACCTGTACAAGTCTAAGGTGACACCAAATATTCATGTGAATATCATTTTTCTAAAGCTTTCGAATGTTTTAAAGCATGAGTTTTGGTTTTGCATTTAAGATATGTAAATGATTCATTACTGTGATGGTAATGGTGTTAATGATCTGCACTGACAAATTTATAATACTTATTTCATATTTTCATGAGAAAAACTCATCGTCTCATCATCACAAGAAGAACTTGGCATAATTCTGCTTATAAATGTACGTTAAACATTAGTCAAATCAGAGTCTAGACTGGACTACCATGATAACAAAAAGGGAAATGATTAATCAGTTTGACTGGCGACATTTTTCCAAACCAGTAAGATGATACACTAACTAGAGGCAACAACATATCTAACTTAGTTCTTGTCACCGACTTGCCACTCAATTAACTCCCTCGAGATGGGTGTGGCTGTGGCAGACAGTGACCGTGGTTATTGCTAGACTAGAAAATAAATACAAGATTTCGAGATTAGGACCAACAAACTCTCGGTCCAAGATTACAGAAAAACAATTAGCAACGATAACTGAATAATTCTACCTGATGTAAAAAATCAATACCACAGAAAGTCGAAAGACTAGAGGGAATGTAAAAACAAAACAAAAAAAAACCGCAACAACAAAATTAAAAACATGAGAAAAAAATGTTTCCTTAAATCATGAAAGTTTTCTAAAAAAAACTTCCAAATGAATAAGACAGAGGAAGAACATAGAAGATAGCAATAGGATCACTAACAAAGGAAAACGGGAAAAAGGCGATGAACTGCCTAACACTAAGACGTGCTTAGATATTAAGACAAACTGTGATGGTCCGCCGTGGCTCAGGGTTAGCGTCTCTAACCGTGACTCATCCAAGGGCCGCCGAGGGTAGAGCTCATACAGAGGTTCCAATCTTGGTTACGGCAGTTAGTCCGCAGTCAACCCAGATGGTCAAAGGGCATTTTTTGGATTACGTCTTAATTGATAGGGGTGTAAAAGAGAGACTTTTCTATGTTAATCTGCTGAGAGGGGCAGTTGGAGGGATGTCTGATCACTTTCATGTGGAGGCGCAGGTGAAGATTTGTAGAGGTTTTCAAAAAAGAAGAGAAAATGTTGGGGAGAGTGAGTGGTGAGTGTAAGTGAGCTTGGGAATTGCACTTGTGTGAGGAGGTATCAGTAGAGATTGAGTGTAGAATGGCAAATGGTGAGAGCAAATGACGTGAGGGGAGCGGGTGAGGAATGGATGTATTTAGGGAAGCAGTGATGGCATGTGCGAGTGATGCATGTGGTATGAGAAAGGTGAGAGGAGGGCAGATTGGAGAAGGTTGTGAGAGATGGGATGAAGAAGTGAAGTTGTTGGTGAAAGAGAAAAGAGAGGCGTTTGGACGACACTTACAAGGAAGTAATGCAAATGAATGGAAGATGTATAAAAGAAAGCGCCAGGAGGTCAAGAGGAAGGTGCAAGGGTTGAAAAGTGGGAAATGAGAGTTGGGGTGAGAGAGTATCATTAAACTTTAGGGAGAATAAAGAGATGTTTTGGAAAAAGGTGAATAACGTGCGTAAGACAAGAGAACAAATGGGAACATCGGTGAAGTGGGCAAGGGAGAAGTGGTAACAGGTAGTGATGATGTGAGGAAATGGAGTGAGTATTTTGAAGGTTTGCTCAATGTGTTTGATGATAGATAGGCAGGTGTAGGGTATTTTGGTCGAGGTGGTGTGAGAATTGAGAGGGTCAGGGAGAATGGTTTGGTAAAGAGAGAAGAGGCAGTGAAAGCTCAGGATGATACTGCGGTTGAATTTATCATGAAAGGGTGTGGCTGTGTTGTTAGCTGGTTGGTAAGGATATTCAGTGTATGTATGGATCACGGTGAAGTGCCTAAGGATTGGCGGAATGCGTGCATAGTGCCGTTGTACAAAGACAAAGAGGATAAAGGTGGGTGTTCATAGTACAGAGGCATACGTTTGTTGAGTATTCCTGGGAAATTACATGGAAGGGTATTGGTTGAGAGGGTGAAGGCATGTACAGAGCATCAGACTGGGGAAGAAAAGTGTGGTATCCGAAGTGGTAGAGGGTGTTTGGATCGGGTGTTTGCTGTGAAGAATGTATGTGAGAAATACTTATAAAAGCAGATATTTTTATATGTTGCATTTACGGATCTGGAGAAGGCATATGATAGGGTTGATAGAGGTGCGTTGTGGAAGATCTCATGAGTATATGGTGTGGGAGGTAAGCTGATAGAAGAAGTGAAAAGTTTTCACCAAGGATGTAAGGCATGTGTTCGAGCAGGAAGAGAGGAGAATGATTGGTTTCCAGTGGTTTGGTCTGCGGCAGGGGTTTGTGAAGTCCCCATTCTTGTTTAATTTGTTAATGGATGGGGTTCTTAGGGAGGTGAATGCAAGAGTTTTGGAGAGAGGGACGAGTATGCAGTCTGTTTAAGATGAAAGTGCCCGGGAAGTGGGTCAGTTGTTTTTCGCCGATGATACAGTCTGGTGGCTAATTTCGAGGGAGAATCTGCAGAAGTTGATGACTGAGTTTGGAAAAGTGTGTGAAAGGAGAAAGTTGAGAGTAAATGTGAATGAGAGCAAGGTTATTAGGTTTAGTAGGGTTGAGGGACAAGTTAATTGGGAAGTAAGTTTGAATGGAGAAAAAATGGAGAAAGTGAAGTATTTTAGATATCAGGGAATGGACTTGGCAGCAGATAGAAACATGGATACGGAAGTGAGTCACAGGGTGGGGGAATGGGTGAAGGTTCTGGAAGCGATGAAGAAAGTGTGGAAGGCGAGAACGTTATCTTGGAGAGCAAAAATGGGTATGTTGAAGGAACAATATTTCCAACAATGTTATATGGTTGCGAGGCGTGGGCTATAGATATGGTTGTACGGAGGAGGTTGGATGTGTTGGAAATGAAATGTTTGAGGACAACATGTGGTGTGAGGGGGCATGATCGAACAAGTAATGAAAGGGTAAGAGAGATGTGTGGAAACAGAAAAAAAAAGTGTGGTTGAGAGAGCAGAAGAGGGTGTGTTGAAGCGGTTTGGACATATGGAGAGAATGAGTGAGGAACGATTGACAAAGAGGATGTGTGTCAGAGGTGGAGGGAACAAGGAGAAGCGGGAGACCAAATTGGAGGTGGAAGATGGAATGAAAAAGATCTTGAGCGATCGGAAAGGTGTCTGGTACCTAGATGTGGATAAGGAGCTGTGGTTTCGGTGCATCACACATGATAGCTAGAGACTGAGTGTGAACGAATGTGGCCTTTTTTCTTTGTTTTATTGGCGCTACCTCATTGAAGCAGCGGGTAGCGATGCTGTTTCCAGTAGGGTGGGTTTGCGCCAGGAACAGATTAAGGCAAGCAAGTATGAATATGTACATGTGTATATATGTTTATGTCTGTGTATATATATATATATATATATATATATATATATATATATATATATATATATATATATATATATATATATATATATATATATATATATATATATATATATATATATATATACATATATTCATTATACTTGATCGCCGTTTCCCACGTCAGTGAGATTGCGCCGGAGAACAGAGGAAGAATGACCAATCCATTCATATACACATATATGTACATAAACGCCCATATATATATATATATATATATATATATATATATATATATATATATATATATATATATATATATATATATATATATATATATATATATATAAATATATGATTGTGTATGTGTGTGTGTGTGTGTGTGTGTGTGTGTGTGTGTGTGTGTGTGTGTGTGTGTGTGTGTGTGTGTTTGATCAAAAGGTACGGGTGTTGCAAGATGGGTATTAACTCTGCAGAAGGAGACAAGGCTGATGATTGGGAACAATTCACTATTGATCGACAGGAGGACAAGAGCCCTGGAGTTACTGTCATATTTATCTGTATCTCTCCCCTGCTGCTTGGATCTTGTATCGTATATCAGCACACGTAAAGGACACCTCTGTGGCAGAGAACAATGGCATTGAACGCTGTCTCAGAACCATGTAAGATCACTTACATTTACGAGGCGGAGAGTGAGGTGGCCTTCACTAGTTGTCAGATCCTGATAGCTGGACTTGAAAAGCGCATCACTGTAATCGCCTCACAGAGCTGTCTATTGTCTACTCAACACACACACACACACACACAACACACACACACACACACACACACACACACAAACACACACTGGTAAGCGAGCGACGCACACCCTCTGCCCTGTGTTGCGCGTACAGGTAGTGTCTGGGGATAACATGTCTGCTCAGGCTACGTTCTTCAGTGCCTCCTATTTCGCTTCTCGTGTGATCACTGGGTCCGCTCTGAGCATGCATAGTTCTGTCGCATTTCCAGGAGCCCAAAGTACTTTCAGTCTGCTTGTTGACACTAATTAATCCTCAGATTTCAGGTCTTAAAAAAGGGAAGAAACTGATTTCGAATCTACAAGACTGTTCGAACCCCTACAGGAAGGGTATTTACAAATGATACACAGTGACAATAAGAGCTGGGGTGCGCCCATGTCGTCCTGCGAGTCTAGGATGACAGTAAACACCATGGGGAACCATAGCCAGGATGTATCAGTTTAATCCTCCGAAGTACCAAAACTATAACCCAATTTTCATTGTATCCAGAGAAACCCTCGAAGATTGAAATACAAAACTTTATATTTTTCAAAATAATATATTGTGTTTGGGGAAACAACTTTCAGGAAACAATGACAGTCTATCGTGGATGTGTTGCAGGTGACCCAGTGATGTGGGGGAAAGCTCTGCTGAGATGTTGAGACATGCTAGTGCTCATCTGAGGTTCGTGCACTTGGAGAGTTTGCTTCAGCACGAGAATCAGGAATAAGCAAGAACTGGTCAACAACTTGATGCTGGTAGTGGTGCGTATGGTAAGGAAATACAGCTAGATACAGCATGATCTACGTCCATTTCAAGACGATTACAGCATACGTCATGGTCGACTGGGGCGCGCCAAGGAACGTCCATGTGCAGAAGGACGTTTACGAGAGAAGCTGACGAGGATGACTATTGACAAGGAAGTGGCTGGCTAACTTCTGGCGAGTGCGAACTGCTTCCGCCTGGCTCCACCTGCATACCTCCTGCAGCTGTTGGCTCGTGTGACGCCTTCGTTAGATGAGGTGTAGCGCATTGGTACAGCGAGTACGTGTTATGGAGAAATTTTCGTGTTCTGTCCTGCGGATCGAATATTGATGTGATTCACAACAGAATCCAGTGGTCTTTGGTTCTCACTGACCACCATGGCCCTTAATGCCGATCAGCACTGTCGTGGATATCTCAGCATTATCCTACATACGTCAACACTGCCGTAAATACATCACTGCTGATCCTCCAACACACGTTCCTTCCATAACTCAGACGACACATTAACCAGCTGACTGTGTGGTTCCTTCAAGATAATGTCCCTCTCACCAATCATGACTGGCCCATCACACCCATGCACCAACCTGTGATCAAAGTAGATTTCGGGTGAAAGTTCGTGGGACATTGCTTGGTCATCGGCAAATGACGGGACGGATATCATACAAAGTTCAGGAGCATTCCATCAGAGGGATCGCTACCATCCATCTGACTGAACAGCCCATTGTTCGTATCTCGTCAGCAGCGCAGAGCTAAAGAGTTAACCACAGTCTCCCGCTCCCTCACCCCAGAGATATGACCTCACTGGCTTCTCCGTTAAAGGTCCTTCAGCCTAAATACCAACACTCAAGTTTGTTACGCTAATCTATGCTACTTCTCCGAAGAAATATTCGACCGAGGCTGTGTTAATCGTGGATGGTAATTCCTTCCCTCCCTGTCTCACCCTAATCCACTTGGAGAACATCTCCCTAGTGCTTCCTCAACACAGAGGGTGAGAATAAAAGCCTACTGGACTGGATGATATGCGGGTGTGTGACGTATCATGATAGTGATAGTGATCAGTTTATTGAATTAAGCAGATTAATGAAGCCATTGTTACCCGTCGCTGGATGGATGATGAATACAAGGTAGTTTATACACTCAAGTACCAAGAGAAGAGGAGAAACAAAAGGGGAAAAAGACGAAGTGGAAAAAATAACTTTTCCCTTAAACAGGTCAGGATATGGCCTTATTGTAGCAGTTCCCTCTTGGCGAGTAATATGGAGGACGGGGTGGATACAGGTACTTGCACTGCTACACCTCCTGCAGAGTGGATAACGAGGTCTGTACTGCTGACTCGGGGAACAACAAAAGCAGATCGTCGACTCCCCCAGGTCTCAGGAGCATTGCTAATCCCTCAGTCGAGGTACATACGGTCTTCCCCGGCCTATGACTAGCCCCTTCCTAAGTCCTGTATAATACCTGGCCTCAACATACCTAGCATCTTGCGGTTGGGATCCCCAGGCCTTTGTCCAATATTCCAATATGTATAAATATATATATATATATATTTTTTTTTTTTTTTTTCATACTATTCGCCATTTCCCGCGATAGCGAGGTAGCGTTAAGAACAGAGGACTGGGCCTTTGAGGGAATATCCTCACCTGGCCCTCTTCTCTGTTCATTCTTTTGGAAAATTAAAAAAAAAAAAAAACGAGAGGGGAGGATTTCCAGCCCCCCGCTCCCTTCCCTTTTAGTCGCCTTCTACGACACGCAGGGAATACGTGGGAAGTATTCTTTCTCCCCTATCCCCAGGGAAAATATATATATATATATATATATATATATATATATATATATATATATATATATATATATATATATATATATATAAATATATATATATATAAATATATATATATATATATATATATATATATATATATATATATATATATATATATATATATATATATATATATATATATATATATATATATATATATATATATATATATATATATATATATATATATATATATATATATATATATATATATATATATATATATATATATATATATATATATATATATATATATATATATGCATATATATATATATATATATATATATATATATATACATATATATATATATATATATATATATATATATATATATATATATATATATATATATATATATATATATACATATATATATATATATACATATTTTTCCTTTCTTTCTTTCAAACTATTCGCCATTTCCCTCATTAGCGAGGTACCGTTAAGAACAGACGATTGGGCCTTTGAGGGAATACCCTCACCTGGCCCAATTCTATGTTCCTTCTTTTGGAAAATTAAAAAAAAACCGAGAGGGGAGGATTTCCAGCCCCCCGCTCCCTCCCCTTTTAGTCGCCTTCTACGACACGCAGAGAATATATATATATATATTTTTTTTTTTTTATACTTTGTCGCTGTCTCCCGCGTTTGCGAGGTAGCGCAAGGAAACAGACGAAAGAAATGGTCCAACCCCCCCCATACACATGTATATACATACGTCCACACACACAAATATACATACATACACAGCTTTCCATGGTTTACCCCAGACGCTTCACATGCCTTGATTCAATCCACTGACAGCACGTCAACCCCGGTATACCACATCGCTCCAATTCACTCTATTCCTTGCCCTCCTTTCACCCTCCTGCATGTTCAGGCCCCGATCACACAAAATCTTTTTCACTCCATTTTTCCACCTCCAATTTGGTCTCCCTCTTCTCCTTGCTCCCTCCACCTCCGACACATATATCCTCTTGGTCAATCTTTCCTCACTCATCCTCTCCATGTGCCCAAACCACTTCAAAACACCCTCTTCTGCTCTCTCAACCGCGATCTTTTTATTTCCACACATCTCTCTTACCCTTACGTTACTCACTCGATCAAACCACCTCACACCACACATTGTCCTCAAACATCTCATTTCCAGCACATCCATCCTCCTGCGCACAACTCTATCCATAGCCCACGCCTCGCAACCATACAACATTGTTGGAACCACTATTCCTTCAAACATACCCATTTTTGCTTTCCGAGATAATGTTCTCGACTTCCACACATTCTTCAAGGCTCCCAGAATTTTCGCCCCCTCCCCCACCCTATGATCCACTTCCGCTTCCATGGTTCCATCCGCTGCCAGATCCACTCCCAGATATCTAAAACACTTCACTTCCTCCAGTTTTTCTCCAATCAAACTCACCTCCCAATTGACTTGACCCTCAACCCTACTGTACCTAATAACCTTGCTCTTAATCACATTTACTCTTAACTTTCTTCTTCCACACACTTTACCAAACTCAGTCACCACCTTCTGCAATTTCTCACATGAATCCGCCACCAGCGCTGTATCATCAGCGAACAACAACTGACTCACTTCCCAAGCTCTCTCATCCCCAACAGATTTCATACTTGCCCCTCTTTCCAAAACTCTTGCATTTACCTCCCTAACAACCCCATCCATAAACAAATTAAACAACCATGGAGACATCACACACCCCTGCCGCAAACCTACATTCACTGAGAACCAATCACTTTCCTCTCTTCCTACACGTACACATGCCTTACATCCTCGATAAAAACTTTTCACTGCTTCTAACAACTTTCCTCCCACACCATATATTCTTAATACCTTCCACAGAGCATCTGTATCAACTCTATCATATTTTTTTTCTTTTTTTTTTTTATACTTTGTCTCCCGCGTTTGCGAGGTAGCGCAAGGAAACAGACGAAAGAAATGGCCCAACCCCCCCCCCATACACATGTACATACACACGTCCACACACGCAAATATACATACCTACACCGCTTTCCATGGTTTACCCCAGACGCTTCACATGCCTTGGTTCAATCCACTGACAGCACGTCAACCCCTGTATACCACATCGCTCCAATTCACTCTATTCCTTGCCCTCCTTTCACCCTCCTGCATGTTCAGGCCCCGATCACACAAAATCTTTTTCACTCCATCTTTCCACCTCCAATTTGGTCTCCCTCTTCTCCTCGTTCCCTCCACCTCCGACACATATATCCTCTTGGTCAATCTTTCCTCACTCATTCTCTCCATGTGCCCAAACCATTTCAAAGCACCCTCTTCTGCTCTCTCAACCACGCTCTTTTTATTTCCACACATCTCTCTTACCCTTACGTTACTTACTCGATCAAACCACCTCACACCACACATTGTCCTCAAACATCTCATTTCCAGCACATCCATCCTCCTGCGCACAACTCTATCCATAGCCCACGCCTCGCAACCATACAGCATTGTTGGAACCACTATTCCTTCAAACATACCCATTTTTGCTTTCCGAGATAATGTTCTCGACTTTCACACATTTTTCAAGGCTCCCAAAATTTTCGCCCCCTCCCCCACCCTATGATCCACTTCCGCTTCCATGGTTCCATCCGCTGACAGATCCACGCCCAGATATCTAAAACACTTCACTTCCTCCAGTTTTTCTCCATTCAAACTCACCTCCCAATTGACTTGACCCTCAACCCTACTGTACCTAATAACCTTGCTCTTATTCACATTTACTCTTAACTTTCTTCTTCCACACACTTTACCAAACTCAGTCACCAGCTTCTGCAGTTTCTCACATGAATCAGCCACCAGCGCTGTATCATCAGCGAACAACAACTGACTCACTTCCCAAGCTCTCTCATCCCCCACAGACTTCATACTTGCCCCTCTTTCCAGGACTCTTGCATTTACCTCCCTAACAACCCCATCCATAAACAAATTAAACAACCATGGAGACATCACACACCCCTGCCGCAAACCTACATTCACTGAGAACCAATCACTTTCCTCTCTTCCTACACGTACACATGCCTTACATCCTCGATAAAAACTTTTCACTGCTTCTAACAACTTGCCTCCCACACCATATATTCTTAATACCTTCCACAGAGCATCTCTATCAACTCTATCATATGCCTTCTCCAGATCCATAAATGCTACATACAAATCCATTTGCTTTTCTAAGTATTTCTCACATACATTCTTCAAAGCAAACACCTGATCCACACATCCTCTACCACTTCTGAAACCGCACTGCTCTTCCCCAATCTGATGCTCTGTACATGCCTTCACCCTCTCAATCAATACCCTCCCATATAATTTACCTATCATATATATATATATATATATATATATATATATATATATATATATATATATTTTTTATACTTTGTCGCTGTCTCCCGCGTTTGCGAGGTAGCGCAAGGAAACAGACGAAAGAAAGAAATGGCCCAACCCCCCCCATACACATGTATATACATACGTCCACACACGCAAATATACATACCTACACAGCTTTCCATGGTTTACCCCAGACGCTTCACATGCCTTGATTCAATCCACTGACAGCACGTCAACCCCGGTATACCACATCGCTCCAATTCACTCTATTCCTTGCCCTCCTTTTACCCTCCTGCATGTTCAGGCCCCGATCACACAAAATCTTTTTCACTCCATCTTTCCACCTCCAATTTGGTCTCCCTCTTCTCCTCGTTCCCTCCACCTCCGACACATATATCCTCTTGGTCAATCTTTCCTCACTCATTCTCTCCATGTGACCAAACCACTTCAAAACACCCTCTTCTGCTCTCTCAACCACGCTCTTTTTATTTCCACACATCTCTCTTACCCTTACGTTACTCACTCGATCAAACCACCTCACACCACACATTGTCCTCAAACATCTCATTTCCAGCACATCCATCATCCTGCGCACAACTCTATCCATGGCCCACGCCTCGCAACCATACAACATTGTTGGAACCACTATTCCTTCAAACATACCCATTTTTGCTTTCCGAGATAATGTTCTCGACTTCCACACATTCTTCAAGGCCCCCAGAATTTTCGCCCCCTCCCCCACCCTATGATCCACTTCCGCTTCCATGGTTCCATCCGCTGACAGATCCACTCCCAGATATCTAAAACACTTCACTTCCTCCAGTTTTTCTCCATTCAAACTCACCTCCCAATTGACTTGACCCTCAACCCTACTGTACCTAATAACCTTGCTCTTATTCACATTTACTCTTAACTTTCTTCTTCCACACACTTTACCAAACTCAGTCACCAGCTTCTGCAGTTTCTCACATGAATCAGCCACCAGCGCTGTATCATCAGCGAACAACAACTGACTCACTTCCCAAGCTCTCTCATCCCCAACAGACTTCATACTTGCCCCTCTTTCCAAAACTCTTGCATTTACCTCCCTAACAACCCCATCCATAAACAAATTAATATATATATATATAGTGTAGGAAGAGAGGAAAGTGATTGGTTCTCAGTGAATGTAGGTTTGCGGCAGGGGTGTGTGATGTCTCCATGGCTGTTTAATTTGTTTATGGATAGGGTTGTTAGGGAGGTAAATGCAAGAGTTTTGGAAAGAGGGGCAAGTATGAAGTCTGTTGTGGATGAGAGAGCTTGGGAAGTGAGTCAGTTGTTGTTCGCTGATGATACAGCGCTGGTGGCTGATTCTTGTAAGAAACTGCAGAAGCTGGTGACTGAGTTTGGTAAAGTGTGTGAAAGAAGAAAGTTAAGAATACATGTGAATAAGAGCAAGGTATTAGATACAGTAGGGTTGAGGGTCAAGTCAATTGGGAAGTAAGTTTGAATGGAGAAAAACTGGAGGAAGTAAAGTGTTTTAGATATCTGGGAGTGGATCTGGCAGCGGATGGAACCATGGAAGCGGAAGTGAATCAAAGGGTGGGGGAGGGGGCGAAAATTCTGGGAGCATTGAAGAATGTTTGGAAGTCGAGAAGATTATCTCGGAAAGTAAAAATGGGTATGTTTGAAGGAATAGTGGTTCCAACAATGATGTATGGTTGCGAGGCGTAGGCTATGGATAGAGTTGTGCGGAGGAGGGTGGATGTGCTGGAAATGAGATGTTTGAGGACAATATGTGGTGTGAAGTGGTTTGATCGAGTAAGTAATGTAAGGGTAAGAGAGATGTGTGGAAATAAAAAGAGTGTGGTTGAGAGAGCAGAAGAGGGTGTTTTGAAACGGTTTGGTCACATTGAGAGAATGAGTGAGGAAAGATTGACCAAGAGAATATACGTGTCAGAGGTGGAGGGAACGAGGAGAAGTGGGAGACCAAATTGGAGGTGGAAAGATGGAGTGAAAAAGATTTTGAGTGATCGGGGCCTGAACATGCAGGAGGGTGAAAGGCGTGCAAGGAATAGAGTGAATTGGAAAGATGTGGTATACCGGGGTCGACGTGCTGTCAATGGATTGAACCATGGCATGTGAAGCGTCTGGGGTAAACCATGGAAAGTTGTGTGGGGTCTGGATGTGGAAAGGGAGCTGTGGTTTCGGTGCATTATTACATGACAGCTAGAGACTGAGTGTGAACGAATGGGGCCTTTGTTGTCTTTTCCTAGCGCTACCTCGCACACATGAGGGGGGAGGGGGTTGTTATTCCATGTGTGGCGGGGTGGCGGAAGGGAACAAATAAAAAAAAGGCAGACAGTATGAATTATTTACAGGTGTATATATGTATATGTCTGTGTGTGTATATATATGTGTACAGTGAGATGTATAGGTATGTATATTTGCGTGTGTGGACGTGTATGTATATACATGTGTATGTGGGCGGGTTGGGCCATTCTTTCGTCTGATTCCTTGCGCTACCTCGCTAACGCGGGAGACAGCGACAAAGTAAAATAAAATATAAAATATATATATATATATATATATATATATATATATATATATATATATATATATATATATATATAAGAACAATGTCATGACGTACAATCGGGTTGAGGGACATGTCAATTGGAAGGAAAGTTTGAATGGAGAAAAACTGGAGGAAGTGAAGTGTTTTAGATATCTGGGAGTGGATTTGGCAGCGGATAGAACCATGGAAGCGGAAGTGAATTATAGTGTGGGGGAGAGGGCGAAAGTTCTGGAAGCGTTGAAGAATGTGTGGAAGTCGAGAACATTATCTCGGAAAGCAAAAATGGGTATGTTTGAAGGAATAGTGGTTCCAACAATGTTGTATGATTGCGAGGCGTGGGCTATGGATAGAGTTGTGCGCAGGAGGATGGATGTGCTGGAAATGAGATGTTTGAGGACAATATGTGGTGTGAGGTGGTGTGATCGAGTAAGTAATCAAGGGGTAAGAGAGATGTGTGGTAATAAAAAGAGTGTGGTTGAGAGAGCAGAAGAGGGTGTTTTGAAATGGTTTGGGCACATGGAGAGAATGAGTGAGGAGAGCTTGACCAAGAGGATATATGTGTCGGAGGTGGAGGGAACGAGGAGAAGTGGGAGACCAAATTATAGGTGGAAAGATGGAGTGAAAAAGATTCTGAGTGATCGGGGCCTGAACATGCAGGAGGGTGAAAGGCGTGCAAGGAATAGAGTGAATTGGAACGATGTGGTATACCGGGGTCGACGTGCTGTCAGTGGATTGAACCAGGGCATGTGAAGCGTCTGGGGTAAACCATGAGTGTGAACGAATGTGGCCTTTATTGTCTATTCCTAGCGCTCCCTCGCGCACATGCGGGGGGAATGGGTTGTTATTTCATGTGTGGAGGGGTGGCGACAGGAATGAATATGGACAGACAGTATGAATTATTTACACACACACACACACACACACACACATATATATATATATATATATATTTTTTTTTTTTTCTTTTTTGCTTTGTCGCTGTCTCCCGCGTTTGCGAGGTAGCGCAAGGAAACAGACGAAAGAAATGGCCCAACCCACCCCCATACACATGTATATACATACGTCCACACTCGCAAAAATACATACCTACACAGCTTTCCATGGTTTACCCCAGACGCTTCACATGCCTTGATTCAATCCACTGACAGCACGTCAACCCCGGTATACCACATCGATCCAGTTCACTCTATTCCTTGCCCTCCTTTTACCCTCCTGCATGTTCAGGCCCCGAGCACACAAAATCTTTTTCACTCCATTTTTCCACCTCCAATTTGGTCTCCCACTTCTCGTTCCCTCCACCTCCGAGACATATATCCTCTTGGTCAATCTTTCCTCACTCATTCTCTCCATGTGCCCAAACCATTTCAAAACACCCTCTTCTGCTCTCTCAACCACGCTCTTTTTATTTCCACACATCTCTCTTACCCTTACGTTACTTACTCGATCAAACCACCTCACACCACACATTGTCCTCAAACATCTCATTTCCAGCACATCCATCCTCCTGCGCACAACTCTATCCATAGCCCACGCCTCGCAACCATACAACATTGTTGGAACCACTATTCCTTCAAACATACCCATTTCTGCTTTCCGAGATAATGTTCTCGACTTCCACACATTCTTCAAGGCTCCCAGGATTTTTGCCCCCTCCCCTACCCTATGATCCACTTCCGCTTCCATGGTTCCATCCGCTGCCAGATCCACTCCTAGATATCTAAAACACTTTACTTACTCCAGTTTTTCTCCATTCAAACTTACCTCCCAACTGACTTGACCCTCAACCCTACTGTACCTAATAACCTTGCTCTTATTCACATTTACTCTTAACTTTCTTCTTTCACACACTTTACCAAACTCCGTCACCAGCTTCTGCAGTTTCACACATGAATCAGCCGCCAGCGCTATATCATCAGCGAAAAACAACTGACTCACTTCCCAAGCTCTCACATCCCCAACAGACTTCATACTTGCCCCTCTTTCCAAAACTCTTGGATTCACCTCCCTAACAACCCCATCCATACACAAATTAAACAACCATGGAGACATCACACACCCCTGCCGCAAACCTACATTCAATGAGAACCAATCACTTTCCTCTCTTCCTACACGTACACATGCCTTACATCCTCGGTAAAAACTTTTCACTGCTTCTAACAACTTGCCTCCCACACCATATATTCTTAATACCTTCCACAGAGCATCTCTATCAACTCTATCATATGCCTTCTCTAGATCCATATATGCTACATACTAATCCATTTGCTTTTCTAAGTATTTCTCACATACATTCTTCTAAGCAAACAACTGATCCACACATCCTCTACCACTTCTGAAACCACACTGCTCTTCCCCAATCTGATGCTCTGTACATGCCTTCACCCTCTCAATCAATACCCTCCCATATAATTTACCAGGAATACTCAACAAACTTATACCCCTGAAATTTGAGCTCTCACTCTTATCCCCTTTGCCTTTGTACAATGGCACTATGCACGCATATATATATATATATATATATATATATATATATATATATATATATATATATATATATATATATATATATATATATATATATATATATATATATATATATATATATATATATATATATCCACTTACGCACATATATATATTTATATATTTTTTTTTTTTTTTTTTTTTTTTTTTTTTTTTATACTTTGTCGCTGTCTCCCGCGTTTGCGAGGCAGCGCAAGGAAACAGACGAAAGAAATGGCCCAACCCTCCCCATACACATGTACATACACACGTCCACACACGCAAATATACATACCTACACAGCTTTCCATGGTTTACCCCGGACGCTTCACATGCCTTGATTCAATCCACTGACAGCACGTCAACCCCTGTATACCACATCGCTCCAATTCACTCTATTCCTTGCCCTCCTTTCACCCTCCTGCATGTTCAGGCCCCGATCACACAAAATCCTCTTCACTCCATCTTTCCACCTCCAATTTGGTCTCCCTCTTCTCCTCGTTCCCTCCACCTCCGACACATATATCCTCTTGGTCAATCTTTCCTCACTCATTCTCTCCATGTGCCCAAACCATTTCAAAACACCCTCTTCTGCTCTCTCAACCACGCTCTTTTTATTTCCACACATCTCTCTCACCCTTACGTTACTTACTCGATCAAACCACCTCACACCACACATTGTCCTCAAACATCTCATTTCCAGCACATCCATCCTCCTGCGCACAACTCTATCCATAGCCCACGCCTCGCAACCATACAACATTGTTGGAACTACTATTCCTTCAAACATACCCATTTTTGCTTTCCGGGATAATGTTCTCGACTTCCACACATTTTTCAAGGCTCCCAAAATTTTCGCCCCCTCCCCCACCCTATGATCCACTTCCGCTTCCATGGTTCCATCCGCTGACAGATCCACTCCCAGATATCTAAAACACTTCACTTCCTCCAGTTTTTCTCCATTCAAACTCACCTCCCAATTGACTTGACCCTCAACCCTACTGTACCTAATAACCTTGCTCTTATTCACATTTACTCTTAACTTTCTTCTTCCACACACTTTACCAAACTCCGTCACCAGCTTCTGCAGTTTCTCACATGAATCCGCCACCAGCGCTGTATCATCAGCGAACAACAACTGACTCACTTCCCAAGCTCTCTCATCCCCAACAGACTTCATACTTGCCCTTCTTTCCAAGACTCTTGCATTTACCTCCCTAACAACCCCATCCATAAACAAATTAAACAACCATGGAGACATCACACACCCCTGCCGCAAACCTACATTCACTGAGAACCAATCACTTTCCTCTCTTCCTACACGTACACATGCCTTACATCCTCGATAAAAACTTTTCACTGCTTCTAACAACTTGCCTCCCACACCATATATTCTTAATACCTTCCACAGAGCATCTCTATCAACTCTATCATATGCCTTCTCCAGATCCATAAATGCTACATACAAATCCATTTGCTTTTCTAAGTATTTCTCACATACATTCTTCAAAGCAAACACCTGATCCACACATCCTCTCCCACTTCTGAAACCACACTGCTCTTCCCCAATCTGATGCTCTGTACATGCCTTCACCCTCTCAATCAATACCCTCCCATATAATTTACCAGGAATACTCAACAAACTTATACCTCTGTAATTTGAGCACTCACTCTTATCCCCTTTGCCTTTGTACAATGGCACTATGCACGCATTCCGCCAATCCTCAGGCACCTCACCATGAGTCAAACATACATTAAATAACCTTACCAACCAGTCAACAATACAGTCACCCCCTTTTTTAATAAATTCCACTGCAATACCATCCAAACCTGCTGCCTTGCCGGCTTTCATCTTCCGCAAGGAAAGGAACCTGGATGTTTTGGCTCTGAGTGAAACGAAGCTCAAGGGTAAAGGGGAAGAGTGGTTTGGAAATGTCTGGGGAGTGAAGTCAGGGGTTAGTGAGAGGACAAGAGCAAGGGAAGGAGTAGCAATACTCCTAAAACAGGAGTTGTGGGAGTATGTGATAGAATGTAAGAAAGTAAATTCCCGATTAATATGGGTAAAATTGAAAGTTGATGGAGAGAGGTGGGTGATTATTGGTGCATATGCACCTGGGCATGAGAAGATAGATCATGAGAGGCAAGTGTTTTGGGAGCAGCTAAATGAGTGTGTTAGCGGTTTTGATGCACGAGACCGGGTTATAGTGATGGGTGATTTGAATGCAAAGGTGAGTAATGTGGCAGTTGAGGGAATAATTGGTATGCATGGGGTGTTCAGTGTTGTAAATGGAAATGGTGAAGAGCTTGTAGATTTATGTGCTGAAAAAGGACTGATGATTGGGAATACCTGGTTTAAAAAGCGAGATATACATAAGTATACTTATGTAAGTAGGAGAGATGGCCAGAGAGCGTTATTGGATTACGTGTTAATTGACAGGCGTGCGAAAGAGAGACTTTTGGATGTCAGTGTGCTGAGAGGTGCAACTGGAGGGATGTCTGATCATTATCTTGTGGAGGCTAAGGTGAAGATTAGTATGGGTTTTCAGAAAAGAAGAGTGAATGTTGGGGTGAAGAAGGTGGTGAGAGTAAGTGAGCTTGGGAAGGAGACCTGTGTGAAGAAGTATCAGGAGAGACTGTGTACAGAATGGAAAAAGGTGAGAACAATGGAAGTAAGGGGAGTGGGGGAGGAATGGGATGTATTTAGGGAATCAGTGATGGATTGCGCAAAAGATGCTTGTGGCATGAGAAGAGTGGGAGGTGGGCTGTTTAGAAAGGGTAGTGAGTGGTGGGATGAAGAAGTAAGAGTATTAGTGAAAGAGAAGAGAGAGGCATTTGGACGATTTTTTTTGCAGGGAAAAAATGCAATTGAGTGGGAGAAGTATAAAAGAAAGAGACAGGAGGTCAAGAGAAAGGTGCAAGAGGTGAAAAAAAGGGCAAATGAGAGTTGGGGTGAGAGACTATCAGTAAATTTTAGGGAGAATAAAAAGATGTTCTGGAAGGAGGTAAATAGGGTGCGTAAGACAAGGGAGCAAATGGGAACTTCAGTGAAGGGCGTAAATGGGGAGGTGATAACAAGTAGTGGTGATGTGAGAAGGAGATGGAATGAGTATTTTGAAGGTCTGTTGAATGTGTCTGATGACAGAGTGGCAGATATAGGGTGTTTGGGTCGAGGTGGTGTGCAAAGTGAGAGGGTTAGGGAAAATGATTTGGTAAACAGAGATATATATATATATATATATATATATATATATATATATATATATATATATATATATATATCCACTTACGCACATATATATATATATATATATATATATATATATATATATATATATAATATATATATATATATATATATATATATATATATATATATATATGTGCGTAAGTGGACGTGTATGTATATACATGTGTATATGGGTGCATTGGTCCATTCTTTCGTCTGTTTTCCTTGCGCTACCTCGCTAACGCGGGAGACAGCGACAAATATAATAACAATAATGATAATGTATATATACATATTTACATATCATCCCTAGGGATAGGAAACAAGGAATACTTCCCCTCGTATTCCTTTTGTGTCGTAGAAGGCGACCAAAATGCGAGGGAGCGGGGGGGGGCTGGAAATCCTCCCCTCCCGTTTTTAATCTTCCGAAAGAACGAACAGAGAAGAGGGCCAACTGAGGATATCCCCTTTAAGGCCTCAGTCCTCTGTTCTTAACGCTACCTCGCTAACGCGGGAAATGGCGGATACGTATGAATATACATACCACTACGTTGTCCCCTTCAGAGGGAGTTCAAAATCTTCTCAACCTCTACAACGCTATGCTAAGCACAAGATACTTCTCCCGGAAGGTGCAAATAGGCCAGAATAACAATAATACCATACCCAGAAGTGCCAGGTACAGACCCACACACCTACCGCCCCATATCCCTCCTGGAAGTCCCAGGGAAAATAGTTGAAAGAACTACATATCTTAAGTTAAGATGACACCTTGAGAACAAGAGCCTGCATAACCCCGATCACTACGTCTTCAGGAGAAGCAAAGCACCACCTCAGCAACCATGACTGCGGCAGAACATATCGCCTTCACCAGAGGACAAGGAATAGATTGTACAGTTATACAAAGAGACGCAAGCAAAACCTCTGACAAAGTGTGGGCAAACGTTTGGCTTACAATACAAGTCACCACAGTCAAGCATGCCTGAGATCACAGAAAGACTATTGTGTAACTTTCTAAACCAACTCACCGCAGAAATCATTATCAACTCTGCAACGTCACCCAAATTTCCTCTACTAATTGGGGTCCCCCAAGGCAGCGTCCTATCACCAACACTGTTCATAACTTACACAGCTGACATTCCCCTACCGTTTGGTGCCATGAACATGGACATCAATGCCGATGACGCCACTCACATATTAGTCTCGAACAACCCACTCCCGGAACATACCCATTTTCTACAGTCAGAGATAACCAGACTAGACGGATTTAAAAGGATCGGGAGATAAAAACAGATATAGATAAATTCATTGGCGTTTGGAGGAATAAAACCCAACGATATGATCACAGACGGTAACAAGAGAGCGCAGAAAGAGCTACAGAATCCTGGGTCACACACTGGCATCAATAGATCATATTAAGAAGCGATCCACACAAGGAAGAGCTGCCCAGACCAACCTGTACAGATCCTAACGTTTTTCAGAGAACCAGAATTACACTTTTTCGGACCCATGATAACACCTCTCCTAACATACTCACCTATACTAGCCTACCTTGCCTCCAGATCACCTATGCTACAGTGACAGAGGATACAAAATAAGGCTCTCTGATTCCTCATAAATGCTAAATACCATGACACCGAAAACACAATCAACGACCACGAACGATTAGAGATGAAGCCAGTTGATTCGTCTGTAAGAGAAGCCATCCAGAAAGTATGGCAGAGACTTGAATCTGAGATCGCGTCATCAGTACAAACATAGAGCACCCTTGGTTCCCTCGGAGCCTCAAAACACTCAGGGAGACTCCAGTCATCCACAGATGTTCTCTGTGAACAATGTTCACCTTAGCTTAGTGAATCTCAGTCATAAAAACAGAGATACAACATTAATACATACACACCTCCAGTCTGCTGGGGGTATATAAAGACAGCGGCAAAAACACACTTTACCTTATCACAGAGGACAAATAAACTTACTGCTCAAAATTCAATTCCAAAGTTGATCGTAAGGAACCGGAATCTCCGAAGAGGCCAAAGTCCTTGTACTGACGTGGTTGAATTGGCAACAACGTGGGAACATCCCTTCTCCTCGGAAGGAGCTTCTCAATCCTCCATCATCATCTTCATCAAGTGATGAATATAAGCCATCTAGGAAGTGTAAGGTCGTAAATAGTTTACTTTATAGCGACCATGAGATTAACGTAAGTATGGATGTGTGATTAGTGATATACATAGGACAAAATATAATGGTAATGTTCTACCACTCTCAGCCAATAGGATCCTATCAGTGATGTAACTTCTACATGGGTTGTGGCAATGTGGTAAGAGAGACGCTATTTGTCTTCCAGCGGCTGTGTCAGTGTGGATCCCTGGTGTCTCCCTGGTACGTGTCAGTGTGGATCCCTGGTGTCTCCCTGGTACGTGTCAGTGTAGGCCCCTGGTGTCTCCCTGGTACGTGTCAGTGTGGATCCCTGGTGTCTCCCTGGTACGTGTCAGTGTAGGCCCCTGGTGTCTCCCTGGTACGTGTCAGTGTAGGCCCCTGGTGTCTCCCTGGTACGTGTCAGTGTAGGCCCCTGGTGTCTCCCTGGTACGTGTCAGTGTGGACCCTTGGTGTCTCCCTGGTACGTGTCAGTGTAGGCCCCTGGTGTCTCCCTGGTACGTGTCAGTGTGGACCCCTGGTGTCTCCCTGGTACGTGTCAGTGTGGGCCCCTGGTGTCTCCCTGGTACGTGTCAGTGTAGGCCCCTGGTGTCTCCCTGGTACGTGTCAGTGTGGACCCCTGGTGTCTCCCTGGTTCTTGTCAGTGCGTATCCCTCATTTGTCTCTGGGTAGTGTGCGTCTTCACCAGACGAGGGTGTGGGTGAAGAGCGGTTGTACCAAGCAAATAGCCAGCTGGCCAGCCGGCCGCGCTGGGAGACCCATCCCTGGTGAGGACGGTCTTGCGCGCCAGTAGTGATCATTTCACCCACCACCCTCGCCGTGCGCTGGCATCTTGAGTCCCTCAGCAACATCAAGCTGGTGTCGAGCGATGCTCCCCACCAGACAAGGGAAGGCTGCCTGGCGAGTTGCCTTGTTTGGAAGGGAAGGGAGGGACCTCATGACCTGGAAGAAGAAGGTCAAGAAAAGCAGAGTCACGTGATGACGAGAAGGGCCGAGGATCGCCAGCAGCTGACGGATGAATATCAGGTTGATGCCAAGGTCAGCGCTCAAAAGTACTGCTGCATGACATTGGCAGCAAACTTCGAGAGGGAAAAGATTTATTTTTCTCTCTAAATCGTCGAATCTGAGAACATGACAAAACATACGTCTCTATCTCGAGAGAGAGATTATCAGATGCTAAGAACGAGGCACTGCAGGTATATGTGAGCCTTGTACACATTTCCTGTGATGTATTAACCGAGTATTCCATCCATTGGGGCGAGATAGGAAAGACAGGTCTGGCGAGTGTTCGAAATGAGTTAGCACACCAGAGCCGACCTCTCATTGTCTCTCTTCATGTCAAGTTTCATTGTCTCACAGTTAATGTTGAGAGATCACAAGGATTTACCTCTCATGTTCCTTGCCTTCTCACTCCAGGCCCATGACCCCGCACTGGCACGCACACGCACACACACACACACGCACACATATGTATATATATATATATATATATATATATATATATATATATATATATATATATATATATATATATATATATATATATAGCTATATATATATATATATATAATGTATATATATATATATATATATATATATATATATATATATATATATATATATATATATATATTATCCCTGGGGATAGGGGAGAAAGAATACTTCCCACGACTTCCCTGCGTGTCGCAGGAGGCGACTAAAAGGGGAGGGAGTGGGTGCCTGGAAATCCTCCTCTCTCGTTCTTTTTTTTTAATTTTCCAAAAGAAGGAACAGAGAAGGGGGCCAGGTGAGGATATTCCCACTAAGGCCCAATCCTCTGTTCTTAACGCTACCTCGCTAACGCGGGAAATGGCGAATTGTATGAAAGAATATATATATATATATATATATATATATATATATATATATATATATATATATATATATATATATATATATATATATATATATTTTGCTTTGTCGCTGTCTCTCACGTTAGCGAGGTAGCGCAAGGAAACAGACGAAAGAATGGCCCAACCCACCCACATACACATGTATATACATACACGTCCACACACGCAAATGTACATACCTACACATCTCAACGTATACATATATATATACACACACAGACATATACATATATACACATGTACATAATTCATACTGTCTGCCTTTATTCGTTCCCATCGCCACCCCGCCACACATGAAATACAACCCCCTCCCCCCTCATGTGTGCGAGGTAGCGCTAGGAAAGGACACCAAAGGCTACATTCGTTCACACTCAGTCTCTAGCTGTCATGTAATAATGAATCGAAACCACAGTTCCCTTTCCGCATCCAGGCCCCAAAGAACTTTCTATGGTTTACCCCAGACGCTTCACATGCCCTGGTTCAATCCATTGAGAGCACGTCGACCCCGATATATCACATCTTTCCAATTCACTCTATTCCTTGCACGCCTTTCACCTTCCTGCATGTTCAGGCCCCGATCACTCAAAATCTTTTTCACTCCATCTTTCCACCTCCAATTTGGTCTCCCACCTCTCCTCGTTCCCTCCACCTCTGACACATATATCCTCTTGGTCAATCTTCTCTTACTCATTCTCTCCATGTGACCAAACCATTTCAAAATACCCTCTTCTGCTCTCTCAACCACACTCTTTTTATTACCACACATCTCTCTTACCCTATTATTACTTACTCGATCAAACCACCTCACACAACATATTGTCCTCAAGCGTCTCATTTCCAGCACATCCCCCTCCTCCGCAAAACTCTGTCCATAGCCCACGCCTCACAACCATATAACATTGTTGGAACCACTATTCCTTCAAACATACCCATTTTTGCTTTCCGAGATAATGTTCTCGACTTCCACACATTCTTTCAGGCTCCCAGAATTTTCGCTCCCTCCCCCACCCTATGATTCACTTCCGCTTCCATGATTCCAACCGCTGCCAAATCCTCTACCAGATATCTAAAAACACTTCACTTCCTCCCAGTTGACTTGACCCTCAACCGTACTGTACCTAATAACCTTGCTCTTATTCACATTTACTCTCAGCTTTCTTCTTTCACACACTTTACCAAACTCAGTCACCAGCTTCTGCAGTTTCTCACATGAATCAGTCACGAGCGCTGTATCATCAGCGAACAACAACTGACTCACTTCCCAAGATCTCTCATCCCCAACAGACTGCATACTTGCCCCTCTTTCCAAAAGTCTTGCATTCACCTCCCTAGCAACCCCATCCGTAAACAAATTAAACAACCATGGAGACATCACACACCCCGTGCCGCAAACCTACATTCACTGAGAACCAATCACTTTCCTCTCTTCCTACACGTTCACATGCCTTACATCCTCGATAAAAACTTTTCACTGCTTCTAACAACTTGCCTCCCACACCATATATTCTTAATACCTTCCACAGAGCATCTCTATCAACTCTATCATATGACTTTTCCAGATCCATAAATGTTACATGCAAATCCATTTGCTCTTCTAAGTATTTCTCACATACATTCTTCAAAGCAAACACCTGATCCACACATCCTCTACCACTTCTGAAACCACACTGCTCCTCCCCAATCTGATGCTCTGTACATGCCTTCACCCTCTCAATCAATACCCTCCCATATAATTTACCAGGAATACTCAACAAACTTATACCTCTCTAATTTGAGCGCTCACTTTTATCCCCTTTGCCTTTGTACAATGGCACTATGCAAGCATTCCGCCAATTCTCAGGCACCTCACTATGAGTCATACATACATTAGATAACCTTACCAACCAGTCAAAAATACAGTCATCCACTTTTTTAATAAATTCCACTGCAATACCATCCAAACCCGCTGCCTTGCCGGCTTTCATCTTCCGCAAATCTTTTCGTACATCTTCTCTGTTTACCAAATCATTCTTCCTAACCCTCTCACTTTGCACATCACCATGACCAAAACACCCTATATCTGCCACTCTATCATCAAACACATTCAACGAACCTTCAAAATACTCACTCCATCTCCTTCTCACATCACCACTACTTGTTATCACCTCCCCCTTAGCCCCCTTCACTCAAGTTCCCATTTGTTCCCTTGTCTTACGCACTTTATTTACCTCTTTGCAAAACATCTTTTTATTATCCCTAAAATCAAATGATACTCTCTCACCCCAACTCTCATTTGCCCTCTTTTTCTTTTTCACCTCTTGTACCTTTCTCTTGACCTCCTGCCTCTTTCTTTTATACATCTCCCAGTCATTTGCATTATCTCTCTGCAAAAATCGTCCAAATGCCTCTCTCTTCTCTTTCACTAATAATGTTACTTCTTCATCCCACTACTCACTACCTTTTCTAACCTGCCTACCTCCCACGCTTCTCATGCTACAAGCATCTTTTGTGCAAGCCATCACTGCTTCCCGAAATACATCCCATTCCTCCCCCACTCCTCTTACGTCCTTTGTTCTCACCTTATTCCATTCTGTACTCAGTCTCTCCTGGTACTTTCTCACACAAGTCTCCTTCCCAAGCTCACTTACTCTCACCAGTCTTTTCACCCCAATATTCTATCTTCTTTTCTGAAAACCTCTACAAATCTTCACCTTCGCCTCCACAAGATAATGATCAGACATTCCTCCAGTTGCACCTCTCGGTACATTAACATCCAAAAGTCTCTCACTTGCGCGCCTATCAATTAACACGTAATCCAATAACGCTCTCTGGACATGTTTCCTACTTATATACGTATACATAAATCTTCAAGCTCTTCACCATTTCCATTTACATCACTGAACACCCCATGTACACCAATTATTACCTCAACTGTCACATTACTCACCTTCGAATTCAAATCACCCATCACTATAACCCGGTCTCGTGCATCAAAACTACTAACACACTCACTCAGCTGCTCCCAAAACACTTGCCTCTCATGATCTTTCTTCTCATGCCCAGGTGCATATGCACCAATTATCACGCATCTCTCTCCATCCACTTTCAGTTTTACCCATATCAATCTAGAGTTTACTTTCATACACTCTATCACATACTACCACAACTGCTGTTTCAGGAGGAGTGCTACTCCTTCCCTTGCTCTTGTCCTCTCACTAACCCCTGACTTTACTCCCAAGACATTCCCAAACCACTCTTCCCCTTTACCCTTGAGCTTCGTTTCACTCAGAGCCAAAACATCCAGGTTCCTTTCCTCAAACAAACTACCTATCTCTCCTTTTTTCTCATCTTGGTTACATCCACACACACATTTAGACACCCCAGTCTGAGCCTTCGAGGAGGATGAGCACTCCCCGCGTGACTCCTTCTTCTGTTTCCCCTTTTAGAAAGTTAAAATACAAGGAGTGGAGGGTTTCCAGTCCTCCGCTTTCGTCCCCTTTAGTCGCCTTTTACGACACGTGAGGAATGCGTGGGTAGTATTTTTTCTCCCCTATCCCCAGGGATATATATATATATATATATATATATATATATATATATATATATATATATATATATATATATATATATATATATATATATATATATATATATATATATATATATATATATATATATATATATATATATATATATATATATATATATATATATATATATATATATATATATATATATATATATATATATATATATATATATGTATATATATATATATATATATATATATATATATATATATATATATATATATATATATATTTTTTTTTTTTTTTTTTTTTTTTTATACTTTGTCGCTGTCTCCCGCGTTTGCGAGGTAGCGCAAGGAAACAGACGAAAGAAATGGCCCAACCCCCCCCCCATACACATGTACATACACACATCCACACACGCAAATATACATACCTACACAGCTTTCCATGGTTTACCCCAGACGCTTCACATGCCTTGATTCAATCCACTGACAGCACGTCAACCCCTGTATACCACATCGCTCCAATTCACTCTATTCCTTGCCCTCCTTTCACCCTCCTGCATGTTCAGGCCCCGATCACACAAAATCTTTTTCACTCCATCTTTCCACCTCCAATTTGGTCTCCCTCTTCTCCTCGTTCCCTCCACCTCCGACACATATATCCTCTTGGTCAATCTTTCCTCACTCATTCTCTCCATGTGCCCAAACCATTTCAAAACACCCTCTTCTGCTCTCTCAACCACGCTCTTTTTATTTCCACACATCTCTCTTACCCTTACGTTACTTACTCGATCAAACCACCTCACACCACACATTGTCCTCAAACATCTCATTTCCAGCACATCCATCCTCCTGCGCACAACTCTATCCATAGCCCACGCCTCGCAACCATACAACATTGTTGGAACCACTATTCCTTCAAACATACCCATTTTTGCTTTCCGAGATAATGTTCTCGACTTCCACACATTTTTCAAGGCTCCCAAAATTTTCGCCCCCTCCCCCACCCTATGATCCACTTCCGCTTCCATGGTTCCATCCGCTGACAGATCCACTCCCAGATATCTAAAACACTTCACTTCCTCCAGTTTTTCTCCATTCAAACTCACCTCCCAATTGACTTGACCCTCAACCCTACTGTACCTAATAACCTTGCTCTTATTCACATTTACTCTTAACTTTCTTCTTCCACACACTTTACCAAACTCAGTCACCAGCTTCTGCAGTTTCTCACATGAATCAGCCACCAGCGCTGTATCATCAGCGAACAACAACTGACTCACTTCCCAAGCTCTCTCATCCCCAACAGACTTCATACTTGCCCCTCTTTCCAGGACTCTTGCATTTACCTCCCTAACAACCCCATCCATAAACAAATTAAACAACCATGGAGACATCACACACCCCTGCCGCAAACCTACATTCACTGAGAACCAATCACTTTCCTCTCTTCCTACACGTACACATGCCTTACATCCTCGATAAAAACTTTTCACTGCTTCTAACAACTTGCCTCCCACACCATATATTCTTAATACCTTCCACAGAGCATCTCTATCAACTCTATCATATGCCTTCTCCAGATCCATAAATGCTACATACAAATCCATTTGCTTTTCTAAGTATTTCTCACATACATTCTTCAAAGCAAACACCTGATCCACACATCCTCTACCACTTCTGAAACCGCACTGCTCTTCCCCAATCTGATGCTCTGTACATGCCTTCACCCTCTCAATCAATACCCTCCCATATAATTTACCAGGAATACTCAACAAACTTATACCTCTGTAATTTGAGCACTCACTCTTATCCCCTTTGCCTCTGTACAATGGCACTATGCACGCATTCCGCCAATCCTCAGGCACCTCACCATGAGTGAGGTGTATATATATATATATATATACATATATTTTTTTTTTTTTCTTTTTTTTTTTCATACTATTCGCTATTTCCCGCGATAGCGAGGCAGCGTTAAGAACAGAGGACTGGGCCTTTGAGGGAATATCCTCACCTGGACCTCTTCTCTGTTCCTTCTTTTGGAAAATTAAAAAAAAAAAAAAAAACGAGAGGGGAGGATTTCCAGCCCCCCGCTCGCTCCCCTATTAGTCGCCTTCTACGACACGCAGGTAATACGTGGGAAGTATTCTTTCTCCCCTATCCCCAGGGAAAATATATATATATATATATATATATATATATATATATATATATATATATATATATTCTTTTCAACTATCTGAAGGTACTATTCGAATATCCAGGACAAGTGTGTGGAGTAAAAATGTATTTGTCGGAGATGAGAAGCATCACCGACAGTAAGAATATGATTTTGAGAAACAGGTTGAAAGTATGTCAAAATACACGATTTCGAAGGACATGATTTAGCTGGAAATCCTTTCAAGTTTTCGGATTTACCTGTGGAACCGGAAAGTTTTTTGCTCAATTTACCTCATTTCTGTGTGTGTGTGTGTGTGTGTGTGTGTGTGTGTGTGCGTGTGTGCGTGTGTGTGTGTGTGGCTTTATCTGAGCATCGGCTCTTGTTAGGATCTCATCCGTAAAAAATTCGTGTTAAACTTATAATCATCTGTACAGTTAATGTGATCATAAGACATTATCATTTTCTTTTTCTACTGCTTCGAAGTACAGGCACATGGTGGCGTCCTGTGTCGTCATACATGTGTGCGTGGCTCTTGTGTCTCGATCACATATAATCATCATTAACCAAGTGACTGGAAAAAAAAAACAGAAAATACCTTAAGCTTCACAGATTTCATATTTACCCCCTGAATGCCATACATAGATATAAAAGACCCGAACTAGATTATAAGGACGCTCGCATCGAAAATGGTCAGCGAAATAGTCGTAAAACAGATCGTCCAGCCGGTGTACAGAGATGAGAAAGGGGGATGAAGGGGTGGGGGAGGTTTGGGGAGAGGAGGAGGAAGAGGAGGAGGAGGGAGCATTGACACGACCCGCCCTCCTCCTCCCCACTAGTCGTTGATGCAACTGTGGATCGTCGTGTCGAGTCCTGGATCTGCATCATGAAGAGGTTCTGTGGTGGGGAGGAACATCGGGTCGTGGGAGGGAGTGGTGGTTCCTTGCCCTGATATGGAGAAGGTATGAACTCCTCCAAAGGCCTTCTTTTTGAAGGTGTGTATGGCTGCTACAGGCACGCGGGGAGTATCCATGACCAAGGCAGATGTTCAGAGTATGACAGAGCAGCACGAAACGGCTCTGACAGACCAATGATCCATAGTTCTCTCTCAAATTAAGATTTAAGCCTCTTCCACACAACATGATGGATGTAAAGACTTTATAACTCCACCAAACATATTCTTCACGAATCAGCAACTCCGATTAACTTCAATTGTTTCATGTGTGAGATGACCAGTCTGTCTCACGAGGAAAAGTGTGAACACCAAATGACTTTTACGAATGTGGTGTGTACCCAACCCAACTGGCACCTTGATCGTGCAGACTTAAGCGTAACGCAACTGACTTCTACAACAGACGTAGAGATCATACTCAGGCTGGCTGAAGGGCCCCGTGATCTTCAGTGGTCTTGACAGTTCGACGATAGCTATACAGCGACCACAGACCGCGACAGGCTGACTGTGTACCTAGGAGATAGTAATGACCCTTGGGCGATTATATACGAGCAGAGTCAACCACGAAGATGAGATAGATGGTATGTCTATCGGCTTAGGCGACGACGACGACAGTTAGGCAGACTGCATACCATATATATATATATATATATATATATATATATATATATATATATATATATACACATTTATTTCATTTATTTTGCTTTGTCGCTGTCTCCTGCGTTAGCGAGGTAGCGCGAACAAACGAAAGAATGGCCCAACCCACCCACATACACATATATATACATACACGTCCACACACGCAAATATACATACCTATACATCTCAACGTATACATATATATACACACACAGACATATACATATATACACATGTACATAATTCATACTGTCTGCCTTTATTCATTCCCATCGCCACCTCGCCACACATGGAATAACAACCCCCTCCCCCTTCGTGTGTGCGAGGTAGCTCTAGGAAAAGACAACAAAGGCCCCATTCGCTCACACTCGGTCTCTAGCTGTCATGCAATAATGCACCGAAACCACAGCTCCCTTTCCACATCCAGGCTTCACATGCCCCGGTTCAATCCATTGACAGCACGTCGACCCCGGTATACCACATCGTTCCAATTCACTCTATTCCTTGCACACTTTTCACCCTCCTGCATGTTCAGGCCCCGATCACTCAAAATCTTTTTCACTCCATCTTTCCACCTCCAATTTGGTCTACCACTTCTCCTCGTTCCCTCCACTTCTGACACATATATCTTCTTGGTCAATCTTTCCTCACTCATTCTTTCCATGTTACCAAACCATTTCAAAACACCCTCTTCTGCTCTCTCAACCACACTCTTTTTGTTACCACACATCTGTCTTACCCTTACATTACTTACTCGATCAAACCACCTCACACCACATATTGTCCTCAAACATCTCATTTCCAGCACATCCACCCTCCTGCACACAACTCTATCCATAGCCCACGCCTCGCAACCATACAACATTGTTGGAACCACTATTCCTTCAAACATACCCATTTTTGCTTTCCGAGATAATGTTCTCGACTTCCACACATTCTTCAAGGCTCTCAGAATTTTCGCCCCCTCCCCCACCCTATGATTCACTTCCGCTTCCATGGTTCCATCCGCTGCCAAATCCACTCCCAGATATGTAAAATACTTCACTTCCTCCAGTATATATGAATATGACAATCTAGCAGACCATGTACTATAAAAGAAGACCATATGACACTCTGGCAGACCATATACTACCTGCCAAAAAAAGAACTGTGTCCGGATTAAGAGCACGACAGTGATATGATTTAGTGGTATACATTAGTGATATATATCAGTGGTATACGTTAGTGGTCTACATTAGTGGTATACGCTAGTAGTATACATTAGTGGTATACATTAGTGGTATACGCTAGTGGTATACATTAGTGGTATACATTAGGAAATATGACTGTGATCTCAGTATTATCTTAAACGCCTGACGGAGGTTCAGGTATACATTACTTTCTTTTTTCTCATCAACTGTCGGTTATCACTTAACGATGACGGCCTTAACCACCCTAGCAACGAGTGGTCTACAGCTCAAATAACCAACCATCCTGGCACAACCATCACTCATCATCTACAGATTACGTATATGTGGCCAAGTGGGTACGAACCCGACACTTTGCTGTCTCTGAACGTTGGTTCGAGATAACAGGTTCTGATCCCTCGTAGAAGAAATGCAGGAAGAAGAAAACTCTTTAGTGTATGAAAATTGATGGTAATCGGACCATAAAATCCACAAATTTAGGAGTCACCTACGAGGAAACGTGTATGACATGTACCTCCTGAGATATTGGCTAAGGTACCCCATGAGAATGGTCCTTCACAGTTTGATATGTTTCAAAATCATCCCCTTATCAACCCACGATACATCAAAACGATAGTTTTCAGTTCATTTGCATAACATTTTGCATGAGGTTGACTTACACTGTTAACAATGAAAAACTCGAGGAAATTCATATGTGTTGTAAAAGATGTTTGCGTGTTATACGATCATTCTCTCTCTCTCTCTCTCTCTCTCTCTCTCTCTCTCTCTCTCTCTCTCTCTCTCTCTCTCTCTCTCTCTCTCTCTCTCTCTCTATCATTCACTCTGTCCACCTTTTCTCTCCTTGGGAGACTCTCTCTCTCTCTCTCTCTCTCTCTCTCTCTCTCTCTCTCTCTCTCTCTCTCTCTCTCTCTCTCTCTCTCTCTCTCTCTCTCTATCGCTATCTCTCTCTCTCTCCCTTTATCATTCACTCTGTCCACCTTTTCTCTCCTTGGGAGACTCTCTCTCTCTCTCTCTCTCTCTCTCTCTCTCTCTCTCTCTCTCTCTCTCTCTCTCTCTCTCTCTCTCTCTCTCTCTCTCCCCTGTCTTCGAGCCAGTCGTTAAATCTATCTAAGTCACTCAGCTAGTCAGAGGGTCACTCTACGAACCAGTCACCCACTCACCTGGCCACCCATTCTCACCTCAGCCCCCAAGACCTTCCTCTTACCAGTTACCAATCAATCATTTTTTTCTCTTTAAGATCACTTTTATCACGCTCTGTGTACCACTCTCACTTTCTGTATCAATTTTACTCTCTCTTTCCCCTTCCTCTCCTACTAAGAGAGAGAAGAGAGAGAGAGAGAGAGAGAGAGAGAGAGAGAGAGAGAGAGAGAGAGAGAGAGAGAGAGAGAGAGAGAGAGAGAGAGAGAGAGAGAGAGAGAGAGAGAGAGAGAGAGAGAGAGAGAGAGAGAGAGAGAGAACACAGATCTAAGGTCTAAACGAGGTAGTCTGTCCTTAACGATAAGAAGAAAGAATAAAAGGCTTTTTCGAAAGCAGTAGAGGGAAAGGCTAACAAAGCAAAGCAAAGGCTCTCTCCCCGTCCTCCACTCCCTATGACAATATACTGGTACGAAAAGAGACAGAAAAAATACCTTGTAGGCGTAATAAGCCTAAAGGAGATGTTTTGTAAGAAAGTCATAAGGTACAATGAACATGAATATGTCATGAATCCCATGACCAATGACATGTATCCGAGCTCGAGTAACTCGAGCTTCAGACTCTCAACTTACCATACCTACATCATTCCTGATGTTGAAGAATGATACAATAATTCTAAATTACTCTCTCAAAGCAGATGACATTTGTTAATCAGGTATGATACGGCAACATGGCTAGGGAGAGATCAGTGGTTGAGAAGGTAGCATGATGCACCACTGTGTTATGATGACTGATTATATGAATTATTCAATACCGGAGAGTGACAGGTGATGATCAAGACTAATTTTGAAGATATTAAGGGTGTTGCTCTGAACAAAATTTTCTGGGAGATTATTCCACGCTTCAATAATGTCGTTGGTAAAAAGATATTTCGTACAGTCCAGGTTAACTCAGTGACCTCTAAGTTTTAATCCATTTTCTCTCGTCTGTAATGCTGGTGCCACTGTAAAGAAATGTTCAATATCGACGTTGTTGAATCCTTCAAGTATTTTCAAGCATTCTATCAATTTGCCCCAGAGGCGCCTCTTGCTTAGGGAGAACAAGTTCAGATTTCGCAGTCTCGCCTCACATACTTTGTTACGCAAGGGAGGAATCAATTTTGTTGCTCTTCGCTGCATTAATTCAATTTAAGAACGTCCTTTCTTAAGTGGGAGGATCAAAACTGCGCTGTGTATTCGAGGTGAGGTCTAACTAGACGTAGGTATAGTGACGATATCGCATCCTTGATTTTGTATATATAGTTTCTGTTTATGAATCCTAATATCCTTGGCAGCTTCATAGTAATGATGGGAGAATTTAAAGTTGTTGGGGACAGTGATCCTTAGATCTTACACGAGGGTTGTCCTTATCTTGTGGCTCTTAAGTTCATAGTCAAATTTTTTGTTTAGGTTTCCTACCTGTAACAGCTGACATTTATTGACGTTAAATGGCATTTACTCTTGACTAAAACCAATCACTGATTATATCTATAGCCTCTCGTAATCATAGCCTAACCTATTCAGTTAATATGACATTGTTGTGTCATCTTCAGATCTGAAGACTACGTTTATTTAGCCCTACGTCAGTATCGTTAATATATGAAGAAACGAAGAGGCCCAAGTACGGATCCCTGAGGAATTCCACTCGTAACGGGTGACCACAGTGAGGATTCCCAGTTCCTTATGACTCTGCTTCCTAACACGTAACCAGGCTTCTACTACCTTTGTGCATCAGTTCAACGTGGGGGAATTCGTCAAATGCTTTCTGGAAGTCCAGAAATATTACATCTATTGCTTCTGTCTTGTCGTGGGTATGGAATTACACATGATATATTGAAGGAGGTTTGTAAGGCATAATTTGCGTCTTCTAAATCCATGCTGTGTACATTGATCAGGTTGTGCTGCTCCAGATAGGCTACGATTGCATCTCTAATAATCGACTCCAGAAGTTTACATATAATTAACGTGAGGCTAACAGGGCGGTAATTACCAGGCAATATACAGTTTTCCCTCTTTGTATATAGGAGTGACGTCTGCCAGTCTTCAGTCCTGTTGGACGATTCCATCCTGGGTTAACGGTCCAGCAATTTCATGTTTGACGTTTGTGATCACTCGTGGATAGAAATGATCAAGACCTGAGCTTTTAGCAACCTTCAACTTATCTGTGATAGTACTTTCCAAACTGTGATGGTAAATTCTTGTATCGTGTGAGTGCTATTCATCACCGTCTCAAAATTCGTGACGTTGCTTTCTAGCGCAAAAATCAACAGAACTAAAGAAATGTTTCAGTGTTGTTGCTAAATGTTTATTACTGTTGACATATCTATGAAATTTTTTAGGATCTGTATCACTATCTCTTGCAGTACTCAGTTCGTATTCTCTCTTGGCATTTTTGATAAGGACTTTCACTTGTCTTCTGATTGTTTTCTATTGCGTTACAATATTTGGGTCATCGTCTGATTTTTTAAGTTTACAGGGTTTATTTTTGCGCCGCATAACTCTTGCAATATCTTAGGTGTGCTATTCAGGCTGGTTGTTGGTTTTATTGTTTTTGTTGCGAGAGAGAGAGAGAGAGAGAGAGAGAGAGAGAGAGAGAGAGAGAGAGAGAGAGAGAGAGAGAGAGAGAGAGAGAGAGAGAGAGGCCAGTAATTAACAACGTTGGCAACCGGTCTACCCCCTTAGTCATGGCAAAACGAAGAAACTAGGCGGCGGCCTCCCCTTGTACACGATCGTGCCACCTCCTTTCCCTCCTCCTCCTCCTCGCGCCACACATCCAGGAGGAGGAGGGGAGCAGGGCGAGCAGACAGGGTGCGGCGGTGCAATGGTAGATGAAATCAGATGACCTCCTGGAAGACTGCGTTACAAGGACTGGGAGAAGTGGAATGCTATTCCCAGTTCTCCCTTCCACTATGCATGTTCCTTTCTCTCTCTCTCTCTCTCTCTCTCTCTCTCTCTCTCTCTCTCTCTCTCTCTCTCTCTCTCTCTCTCTCTCTCTCTCTCTCTCTCTCTCTCTCTCTCTCTCTCTCTCCACACACACACACACACACACACACACACATGATTGCTTTACCTGATAACAGAGGCTGGCACGACCGGGACCTGGCGGTGTGGAGTTGCATGGTGGGCGTTATGTTTCTGTCTCCACCTGCCTGGTCATGACGTCCCTCTCACACCTCTCCCAGCCCTCCCGTCCCTGGATGGTCATGACGTCCCTCTCACACCTCTCCCAGCCCTCCCGTCCCTGGATGGTCATGACGTCCCTCTCACACCTCTCCCAGCCCTCCCGTCCCTGGGTGGTCATGACGTCCCTCTCACACCTCTCTCAGCCCTCCCGTCCCTGGGTGGTCATGACGTCCCTCTCACACCTCTCTCAGCCCTCCCGTCCCTGGGTGGTCATGACATCCCTCTCACACCTCTCCCAGCCCTCCCGTTCCTGGGTGGTCATGACGTCCCTCTCACACCTCTCCCATCCCCATCCCCGTCCTTGGGTGGTCATGACGTCCATCTCACACCTCTTACAGCCCTCCCCGTTCCTGGGTGGTCATGACGTCCCTCTCACACCTCTCCCATCTCCCTCCCCGTCCCTAGGTGGTCATGACGTCCCTCTCACACCTCTCCCATCCCCCTCCCTGTCCTTGGGTGGTCATGACGTCCCTCTCACACCTCTCCCATCCCCCTCCCTGTCCCTGGGTGGTCATGACGTCCCTCTCACACGTCTCCCATCCCCCTCCCTGTCCCTGGGTGGTCATGACGTCCCTCTCACACCTCTCCCATCCCCCTCCCCGTCCTTGGGTGGTCATGACGTCCCTCTCACACCTCTCCCATCCCCCTCCCTGTCCCTGGGTGGTCATGGCGTCCCTCTCACACCTCTCCCATCTCCCTCCCCGTCCCTGGGTGGTCATGACATCCCTCTCACACCTCTTTTATCTCCCCCGTCCCTGGGTGTTCATGACGTCCCTCTCACACCTCTCCCATCCCTCCCGTTCCTGGGTGGTCATGACGTCCCTCTCACACCTCTCCCATCCCTCCCACTCCTCAGTGCTCCCCCTTCTCCCTCCAGGAGAATCCCCAGCGTCCAGGGAGCGACCTGCGTCGGGTCAACACCCTGTGTTTTTTTCTTTTAGCGCGTTTATTGCACCAGGCTCCGAGCCTGCCTCCTCAAACAACCCTTTCTGGCTAGACTACAAAGCCTCTCATGGCTCTCATATCTGGTGGAGAGAGAGAGAGAGAGAGAGAGAGAGAGAGAGAGAGAGAGAGAGAGAGAGAGAGAGAGAGAGAGAGAGAGAGAGAGAGAGAGAGAGAGAGAGAGAGAGAGAGAGAGAGAGAGAGAGAGAGAGAGAGAGAGAGAGAGAGAGAGAGAGAGAGAGAGAGAGAGAGAGCACAGACCCAAGATGTAAACGAAGTGGTCTAGCATTAACGCTAAGAAGAAAAAAGAAATAAAAGTCTCCCTTGTAAGCATAGAAGAAAAGGGGAGCAAAGCAAAGACTCTCTCCCCACCCTCCACTCTCCCTCAGGCACACGCCGGCAGGAAAAGAGATAAAACAAATACCTTGCAGGATTAATGAACTTGAAGGATCTTTCAATAGGAAAGTCATAAGGTAGAATGAACATGAATATGTCATGCATCATCCCATCACAAAGACATGTATCCCTCCGCAGTTTGTTATAAAGACAAGGATAAACTTGAGCTGCAGCAGCTCGACTTAGCATGCTTATATTCCTAATGTTGAAGAAAGATACAGCAATTCTTATTTACTCTCTCAAAGCAGATGACATGGGTCAATCAATGTTAGTATGATACGACAACATGGCCAGGGAGAGATCAGTGGTTGAGAAGGTAGCATGATGCACCACTGTGTTTTGATGACCGATTAAATGAATTATTCAATACCGGAGAGTGACAGGTGATGATCAAGACTGATATTGAAGATATCAAATGTGTTGCTGTGAACAATATTCTCTGGGAGATTATTCCACGCATGTATAATGATGTTGGTAGAAATATTTCGTACAGTCCAGATCAATTGGGTGACCTCTAAGTTTTGAACCATTTTCTCTCGTCGGCAATGCTGGTGCCACTGTAAAGAAATGTTTAATATCGCTGTTGTTGAATCCTTCAAGTATTTCAAACATTCTATTAATTTTCCACGGAGGCGCCTCTTGCTTAGGGATAACTCATTTAATTTTCACCGTCT
Organism: Panulirus ornatus; assembly: GCF_036320965.1. Lineage (NCBI taxonomy): Eukaryota > Metazoa > Arthropoda > Malacostraca > Decapoda > Palinuridae > Panulirus > Panulirus ornatus. Next base: position 29,918,266 of record NC_092278.1, read on the forward strand.
CTCCTCGTATGTTTGCTACGCAATGAGGGAATCAATATAGTTGCTCTTCGCTGCACTGCTTCCAGTGTGAGCATGATCTTACTTAGGCGTGGTCTAACTAGACGTATGTATAGTGGTAATATCACATCTTTGATATTATACGTAAAGTTTGTTTATAAATCCTAACATCCTACTTGCTTTCTTAGCAGCTTCATTGGAAGAATTTGAAGTTATTGGAGACAGTGACCCCTAGATCTCTAACTGTAGTGGTGTCCTTTATCTTGTGGTCCATCAGTTCATAATCATAGTTTTACTTTTGGTTTCCTACTGGTAGCATTTGACATTTACTGACGTTAGATTACATTTGCTATTTACTAGACCATTCAAAGATTTGATCTAGATCCTCATGTAATCTTAACCTATCTTCTTCTTCTGTTGATATGGCATGGCCGATCTTTGTATCATCTGCAGATTTGGACAATAGGTTATTTACCCCTACGTCAGTATCGTTAATATATGATGAAAATGTGTAGGCCCAAGTACGGATCCCTGGTGAACTCCATCAGTAACGGGTGACCACGGTGAGGATTCCTCATTCATTATGACTCTCCGTTTACCGTTACGTGACTAGGCTTCTATCCATTTTTCTATGCTACAAAGTAACCCCCAAGGCCCGCACTTTGTGCATCTATTTAACTTGGGGAAATTCGTCGAATGCTTTCTGGAAGTCCAGAAATATTATATCTATTGCTTTTATCTTGTCGTGGGTATGGAATCATATATGAGATATTCAAGGAAGTTTGTAAGGCATGATCTGCGTCTTCTAACACCATGCTGTGTATTATGATTATTGATTAGACTGTGTTGTTCCAAATAGGTTACGATTTTATCTCTAATGATCGACTCCAGAGGTTTACATATAATTGATGTAATATAATTATTAGGCAATTCGTGGCTTCTCTTTTTGTGTATAGGAATGACGTCAGTCACTCTCCAGGCCTGTGGGACGATTCCATCCTGGAGCAACTTACTGATATTCTGGGTCAACAGTCCAGCAATTTCGTGTTTGATGTTTTTAATCACTGGTGGATAGAAACGATCGGAGCCTGAGCTTCTGCTAACCTTTAACTTATCTGTGTTAGTACTTCTTTATCCGTAACGGTAAATCGTGTGATTTTTTTTATCATTGTCCCCAAATTCGCGTCGTTTCTCTCTGGCGTAAAGACAGAACTGAAGAAACTTGTTCAGGGTTCTTGGTATGCTTTTATCGTCCACATTGTGTTCCCATCCCCGTTTCCTAAGGGTCCTATTCCTCTCCTTATACGTTTCTTAACATTGATGTATCTATAAAGTCTGTGGGATCTCCATTGCTATCTCTTGCAATACTCATGATAAGCTAACATGTAGTGAAAGGTCTACATGTTTTAAAAGAGCTGGTGATGGAACTGGGGATCCTTCTTCTTTCCCACCCAGCTCATGATAACGTGTTGTATGTGAACGATCACACTCTGTCCTTGAAGGAGTCATTTGCTCTACCGCGTATGATAATGAGAGGCACAAGGCTGCAGTCTTCCGTGGTCTTACGTATGAATATCTATCGATATATGTCTGAATCAAGCCTAATATTTACAGATTATCTACAATAAAGCAATCCAATTTATACAGACCTTCACTCATATTAATGTTACAATTCTTTGTGCATTTGATAACAGAAGATTCAGTGATATTTCTCGTGGTAAAGGAGTTGCAGTTGATAACTGAGTTGGCATTAATCCAGTCAATACAGAGATAATGAATCTTAACATTATTAAACAAGGCATTTGATTCTTTTACAGCTCTTATACCATATTCATATTGCTTAAGTCTAACATAAAGATCCTTACCAGTCTGCCCAACATAAAGCGTATTAGAATTTTTACATCGTACTCTATAAACTCAGCCTGCAGAACTTTCTGATGAATTCTTGATTAAGATATTCTTTATAGCACTGTTCTTGCTGAAGGCAGCATTTACATTAAAGTACTTAAGCAATATGGGAAGTAATGTAGAATTATCACTAAAAGGGAGAACTAAAAGATTTTTGATGTCAAGGGGAGGTTTGGGTTTAACATATTTCTTTGCCTACTTCAGAGATTTATCAATAACAGATCTAGGATACTTAAACTTGGATCCAATAGAATATATTTTCCCTTAAGTTGGCAAAGGTATCATTTTATTGAGCTAAACCCAAACTTTCCCTTGACATGAAGAACCTTCTAGTTCTCCTTTTCAATAATTACTTTACTTCCCATATTGCTTAAATCTTTTAATGTAAATGTCTTCAGAACAACAATACTACAAAGAATATCTTAATCAGGAACTCACCAGAAAGTACTGCGTGCTGCGTTTGTAAGAGTCCCATGTAAAAATTGTAATATATTTTATATTGGGCAGAGTGATAAGGATCTTTATGTTAGACTTAAACAACATGAACATAGTACAAGAACAGGAGAAGACTCAAATGCCTTGTTTAATCATGTTAAAAGTTACGATCAATGTACTGACTGGAATATGGCCAACGCAGTTATGAACTGCAACTCCTTTACCACGAAAAATATCAATGAATCTTTTTTTTACTAGATATGCAAAGAATTGTAGCAGCAATATCAATGAATGTTTATATAAATTGGATAGCTTTATTGCATACAAAATTTGAAGAAAGTTCCTCTTCTTGTCCGCATAATAAAGATTTCATGATTCTTGTTGCTAGGCTCGAACGCACCGACTTGATCTCCACCATTCAGGTAACGATTGTTTACCGTTGGCGTCCTAGCTACATCTCTTCCTTATGTATCAACTGACTGTTCTACCTCTCTTGTATCTGCCCAGATGATGTGATCATTGCACGAAAGTGCAATTGGGAAATTATCGTGTTATATTTTCCAGTGAATTCATCAACATTTACGAGATCACGCTCACTTTGTGATTTCTTGTTTTATATATATATATATATATATATATATATATATATATATATATATATATATATATATATATATATATATATATATATATATACATATATATATATATATATATATATATTTATTTCATACTATTCGCCATTTTCCGCGTTAGCCAGGTAGCTTTAAGAACAGAGGACTGCGCCTTTGAGGGAATATCCTCACCTGGCCCCCTTCTCTGTTCCTTCTTTTGGAAAATTTAAAAAAAAACGAAATGGGAGGATTTCCAGCCCCTCGCTCCCTCCCCTTTTAGTCGCCTTCTACGACTTGATCCTACCAGTCTCACCGATGTTCTGAACTGATCATAGTGAGCTAATGGAACGAGTTTACCTCACGCATCACTATTCTATACCCTGTGCACCGCCCTCCTCTAGTTACGGTAGAGATACACAGTACACAGGTTGGCTGTGTGAGTACGAAATAAAACCCTTTTTGTGTTAGCAAATCGACATTAATCTGCGAATATTCGAAGGTTGTGTATATGTCCTCGACGGATGGAACAGGGGTGCGCTGTGATGAGGGCGAAGGTGAGGTGTTGGTGGGTACGGATGTGGGGCCCTCGCCGTGTGAAACGCTAGGTGTTTCCCTTGTGTCAGTGATGTTACTCCGTTAGCTAAGTGAAGAATACGAAGAGAATTAGCCGGGTCGATTGGTGGTCGCTGTGGTGGCGTTGTGTAGGAGTGAGATACTGAACGGATACGTAAGAGCAAGGAAAAATAAAGGTTGATGAAAGAGATGGGTAGCCTTTGTTTCTTTAATAAAGAAGAAATGGAAAGTCCACGGGAGCTGGTGTGTCTATGAGTAATTCTCAGCGAGGGGTGGCCGTGGGAAAGCGGAACCTACTGGAGGAGAGCTGTATTTGGTTTGAAAGCTTACGCGAGTGAGAGATTTGGTCAAGTGTCATGTCTGCAACACTCCTACGGCATCAAGTGTTCATTCCAAGTCTTGTGTAGTTTTATAATCA
>NC_092278.1:29927210-29984710 GCF_036320965.1 Panulirus ornatus
CATATGCCTTCCCTCCAGATCCATAAATTACATACAAATCCATTTGCTTATCTAAGTATTTCTCACAATACATTCTTCAAAAGCACAAACAAAACACCGATCCACACATACCTACCCACTTCTGAAAAAAACCACACTGCTCTTCCCTTCCCCAATCGATGCTCTTGTACATAGCCTTCACTCCGCTTCGTCAATCAATCCCCCCATATAATTTATACAACCAGGCAAATCAACAAAGCTTATACTCTTGAAATTTTGAGCACTCAAAACCACTATTAATAAAAACTATCCCAGTTTTGCCTTTGTAAAATGGGGCACCATGGCCCGCATTTCCCGCCAATCCACAGGACACCCTCACCATGAGTCAAACAATACATTAAAAACCTAACCAACCAGTCAACTATACAGTCCATCCCCCTTTTTTTAAATAAATTCCCACTGCAAATAACAACCATCCAAACCTGCTGCCTTCGGCTTTCATCTTCCGCAAAGCTTTCACTACCATCTTCTCTGTTTAACCACAAATCATTTGCCTATTTTCCCTAACCCTCTCACATTGCACAACACACACCTCCGACCAAAACACCCTAATATCCTGCCATTCTATACTTCAAACACATTCAACAAACCTTCCAAATACCACCCCACTCCTTCTCACATCACCATTACTTGTTACACCTCCCCATTTGCGACGCCCTTCACTGAAGTCTAATATCCTCCTCCCATTTGCTCCCCTTTGTTTCTTACCGCACTTTTATTATTTACCTCCTTCCAGAACATCTTTTTTTATTCCCCTCCTAAAATTAAAGAACTCACTCACGCCAACATCTCATTTGCCCTTTTTTTCACCTCTTGTACTTACTCTTGACCTCCTGTCTCTTTCTTTTAAAACAATCTCCCACTCAATTGCATTTTTTTTTTTTTTTTTTTTTTTCCCTGAAAAAAATCGTCTCCAAATGGCCTCTCTCTTCTCTTATCACTAAAATCTAAACTTCTTTCAAAACAAAAAACCAACCACATAATCACATACCCTTTCCTATCAACCCACCTTCCCGAACTCATTTTCTTATTGCCAACAAGCATCTTTTTTGGGAGGCGCAAAAATCCATCACTGATTCCCTAAATACATCCCATTCCTCCCTCCCCCACTTATCCCCTACTTCCTATGTTCTACCTTTTTTCCATTTTCTGTACTCAGTCTCCCTTCTTCTCCCGGTACATCCTCACACACAAGTCCCCTTTCCCCCAAGCTCACATACCTCCTCACCACCCACTTCAACCCGCCAACATTCACTCTTCTATTTCCCTGCAAAACCCATACATATCTTCAAACCTTAGCCTCCACAAGATAATGAACAGACAATTTCCCTCCAGTTGCACCTCCACAGCACATTAACAACCAAAAGTCACTCCTTTCCGCACGCCTGTCAATTAACACGTAATCCAATAAACGCTCTCTGGCCATCTCTCCTACTTACATATGTATTAACTTAAGGTTTATATCTCGCTTTATTAAAACAAAACCAGGGTTATTCCCAACATCATCCCTTTTTCAGCACATAAATCTACAAGCTCTTCAACCTTTCCATTTACCAACACTGAACAACAAAACAAACCCCACCCCACCCCCCATGTATACCCCAATTATTCCCCCTCAACTCCCACATTTACTACCACACACTTTTTTGCCATTCAAATATCAATCAAACCATACCACCCACACCACATTTCACAAACAATTAACAATCAAATCCACCCATCCAACTCAACTCTTACAGCGTCACTATAAAAAAAAAAAAAAACTCCGGTCTCGTGCATCAAAACCACAAACACACCATTCAGACTGCTCCCAATACACTTGCCTCTCTTGATCTTTCTCTCATGCCCAGTGCATAGCCCAATAATCACCCACCTCTCTCCATCAACTTTCAGTTTTACCTCAGATTAATCGAGAATTTACTTTCTTACACTCTATCACATACACCCATCAACTCCTGTTTCAGGAGTATTGCTACTCCTTTCCCTTGCTCTTGTCCTCCACTAACCCCTGACCTTTACACCCCCAGACATTCCCAAACCACCTCTCCCCTTTACCCTTGACTCTTCGTTTCAATCAGAGCCAAAACATCCAGGTTCCTTTCCTCAAATCATAACCTATCTCACCTTTTTTTCACATCTTGGTTCAACCACACACATTTAGGCACCCCACTCTGAGCCTTCGAGGAGGATGAGCACTCCCCGCGTGACTCCTTCATCTGTTTACCCATTTCAGAAGTTAATACAAGGAGGGGAGGATTTCTGGCCCCCCGCTCCCGTCCCCTCTAGTCGCTTTCTACGACACGCGAGGAATACGTGGGAAATATTCTTTCACCCCTATCCCCAGGGATAATATACATATATATATACATATACACATACACACACATACACATACATACGCACATATACACACACACACATATACATATATATATACATATGGAAAAATGTAAGAAACAATCTAGAAAACTGAAACTTCTAGCTTGAAATGAATGAAAGCAATGAATGTCACATAATGATATATATATATATATATATATATATATATATATATATATATAATATATATATATATATATATATATATATATAACGAGGTGGCGATGGGAATGAATAAAGGCAGGCAGTGTAAATTGTGTGCATGGGGATATATGTATGTGTCTGTGTGTGTATATATATGTGTACATTGAGATGTATAGGTATGTATATTTGCGTGTGTGGACGTGTGTGTATATACATGTGTATGGGGGTGGGTTGGTCCATTTCTTTCGTCTGTTTCCTTGCGCTACCTCGCAAACGCGGGAGACAGCGACAAAGCAAAATAAAAATGATAATAATGATAATGTATATATATATATATATATATATATATATATATATATATATATATATATATATATATATAATATATATATATATATATATATATATATATATATATATATATATATATATATATATATATATATATATATAATTTTTTTTTCTTTTTTTTTTTAAACTATTTGCCATTTCCCGCATTAGCGAGGTAGCGTTAAGAACAGAGGACTGGGCCTTTTTCGGAATATCCTCACCTGGCCCCCTCTGTTCCTTCTTTTGGAAAATTAAAAAAAAAAAACGAGAGGGGAGGATTTCCAGCCCCCCGCTCCCTCGCCTTTTAGTCGCCTTCTACGACACGCAGGGAATACGTGGGAAGTATTCTTAATCCCCTATCCCCAGGGATAATATATATATATATATATATATATATATATATATATGTCTCCATGGTTGTTTAATTTGTTTATGGATGGGGTTGTTAGGGAGGTAAATGCAAGAGTTTTGGAAAGAGGGGCAAGTATGAAGTCGGTTGGGGATGAGAGAGCTTGGGAAGTGAGTCAGTTGTTGTTCGCTGATGATACAGCGCTGGTGGGTGATTCATGTGAGAAACTGCAGAAGCTGGTGACTGAGTTTGGTAAAATGTGTGGAAGAAGAAAGTTAAGAGTAAATGTGAATAAGAGCAAGGTTATTAGGTACAGTAGGGTTGAGGGTCAAGTCAATTGGGAGGTGAGTTTGAATGGAGAAAAACTGGAGGAAGTGAAGTGTTTTAGATATCTGGGAGTGGATCTGGCAGCGGATGGAACCATGGAAGGAGAAGTCGATCATAGGGTGGGGGAGGGGGCGAAAATTCTGGGGGCCTTGAAGAATGTGTGGAAGTCGTGAACATTATCTCGGAAAGCAAAAATGGGTATGTTTGAAGGAATAGTGGTTCCAACAATGTTGTATGGTTGCGAGGCGTGGGCTATGGATAGAGTTGTGCGCAGGAGGATGGATGTGCTGGAAATGAGATGTTTGAGGACAATGTATGGTGTGAGGTGGTTTGATCGAGTAAGTAACGTAAGGGTAAGAGAGATGTGTGGAAATAAAAAGAGCGTGGTTGAGAGAGCAGAAGAGGGTGTTTTGAAGTGGTTTGGGCACATGGAGAGGATGAGTGAGGAAAGATTGACCAAGAGGATATATGTGTCGGAGGTGGAGGGAGCAAGGAGAAGAGGGAGACCGAAATTGGAGGTGGAAAGATGGAGTGAAAAAGATTTTGTGTGATCGGGGCCTGAACATGCAGGAGGGTGAAAGGAGGGCAAGGAATAGAGTGAATTGGAGCGATATGGTATACCGGGGTTGACGTGCTGTCAGTGGATTGAATCAAGGCATGTGAAGCGTCTGGGGTAAACCATGGAAAGCTGTGTAGGTATGCATATTTGCGTGTGTGGACGTATGTATATACATGTGTATGGGGTGGGGGTTGGGCCATTGCTTTCGTCTGTTTCCTTGCGCTACCTCGCAAACGCGGGAGACAGCGACAAAGCAAAATGAAATATAAATACAAATATATATATATATATATATATATATATATATATATATATATATATATATATATATATATATATATATATATATATATATATATATATATAAGTTGATGGAGAGAGATGGGTGATTAATGGTGCATATGCACCTAGTCATGAGAAGAAAGATCATGAGAGGCAAGTGTTTTGGGAGCAGCTGAATGAGTGTGTTAGTGTTTTTGATGCACGAGACCGGGTTATAGTAATGGATGATTTGAATGCAAAGGTGAGTAATGTGGGAGTTGAGGGAATAATTGGTATACATTGGGTGTTCAGTGTTGTAAATGGAAATGGTGAAGAGCATGTAGATTTATGTGCTGAAAAAGGACTGGTGATTGGGAATACCTGGTTTAAAAAGCGAGATATACATAAGTATACGTATGTAAGTAGGAAAGATGGCCAGAGAGCGTTATTGGATTACGTGTTAATTGACAGGCGCGCGAAAGAGAGACTCTTGGATGTTAATATGCTGAGAGGTGCTGCTGGAGGGATGTCTGATCATTATCTTGTGGAGGCTAAGGTGAAGATATGTATGGGTTTTCAGAAAAGAAGAGTTTATGTTGGGGTGAAGAGGGTGGTGAGAGTAAGTGAGCTTGGGAAGGAGACTTGTGTGAGGAAGTACCAGGAGAGACTGAGTACAGAATGGAAAAAGGTGAGAACAATGGAAGTAAGGGGAGTGGGGGAGGAATGGGATGTATTCAGGGAATCAGTGATGGATTGCGAAAAAGATGCTTGTGGCATGAGAAGAGTGGGAGGTGGGTTGATTAGAAAGGGTAGTGAGTGGTTGGTTGAAGAAGTTAGATTATTAGTGAAAGAGAAGAGAGAGGCATTTGGACGATTTTTGCAGGGAAAAATTGCAATTGAGTGGGAGATGTATAAAAGAGACAGGAGGTCAAGAGAAAGGTGCAAGAGGTGAAAAAGAGGGCAAATGAGAGTTGGGGTGAGAGAGTATCATTAAATTTTAGGGAAAATAAAAAGATGTCCTGGAAGGAGGTAAATAAAGTGCGTAAGACAAGGGAGCAAATGGGAACTTCAGTGAAGGGCGCAAATGGGGAGGTGATAACAAGTGGAGGTGATGTGAGAAGGAGATGGAGTGAGTATTTTGAAGGTTTGTCGAATGTGTTTGATGATAGGGCGGCAGATATAGGGTATTTTGGTCGAGGTGGTGTGCAAAGTGAGAGGGTTAGGGAAAATGATTTGGTAAACAGAGAAGAGGTAGTAAAAGCTTTGCGGATGATGAAAGCCGGCAAGGCAGTAGGTTTGGATGGAATTGCAGTGGAATTTATTAAAAATGTGGGTGACTCTATTGTTGACTGGTTGGTAAGGTTATTTAATGTATGTATGACTCATGGTGAGGTGCCTGAGGATTGGCGGAATGCGTGCATAGTGCCATTGTACAAAGGCAAATGGGATAGGAATGAGTGCTCAAATTACAGAGGTATAAGTTTATTGAGTATTCCTGGTAAATTATATGGGAGGGTATTGATTGAGAGGGTGAAGGCATGTACAGAGCATCAGATTGGGGAAGAGCAGTGTGGTTTCAGAAGTGGTAGAGGATGTGTGGATCAGGTGTTTGCTTTGAAGAATGTATGTGAGAAATACTTAGAAAAGCAAATGGATTTGTATGTAGCATTTATGGATCTGGAGAGGGCATATGACAGAGTTGACAGAGATGCTCTGTGGAAGGTATTAAGAATATATGGTGTGGGAGGCAAGTTGTTAGAAGCAGTGAAAGGTTTTATCAAGGATGTAAGGCATGTGTACGTGTAGGAAGAGAGGAAAGTGATTGGTTCTCAGTGAATGTAGGTTTGCGGCAGGGGTGTGTGATGTCTCCATGGTTGTTTAATTTATTTATTGATCGGGTTGTTTGGGAGGTGAATGCAAGAGTTTTGGAAAGATGGGCAAGTATGAAGTCTTTTGTGGATGAGAGAGCTTGGGAAGTGAGTCAGTTGTTGTTCGCTGATGATACAGCGCTGGTGGCTGATTCATGTGAGAAACTGCAGAAGCTGGTGACTGAGTTTGGTAAAGTGTGTGAAAGAAGAAAGTTAAGAGTAAATGTGAATAAGAGCATGGTTATTAGGTACAGTAGGGTTGAGGGTCAAGTCAATTGGGAGGTAAGTTTGAATGGAGAAAAACTGGATGAAGTAAAGTGTTTTAGATATCTGGGAGTGGATCTGGCAGCGGATGGAACCATGGAAGCGGAAGTGAATCATAGGGTGGGGGAGGGGGCGAAAATCCTGGGAGCCTTGAAGAATGTGTGGAAGTCGAGAACATTATCTCAGAAAGCAAAAATGGGTATGTTTGAAGGAATAGTGGTTCCAACAATGTTGTATGGTTGCGAGACGTGGGCTATGGATAGAGTTGTGCGCAGGAGGGTGGATGTGCTGGAAATGAGATGTTTAAGGACAATATGCGGTGTGAGGTGGTTTGATCGAGAAAGTAATGTAAGGGTAAGAGAGATGTGTGGAAATAAAAAGAGCGTGGTTGAGAGAGCAGAAGAGGGTGTTTTGAAGTGGTTTGGGCACATGGAGAGAATGAGTGAGGAAAGATTGACCAAGAGGATATATGTGTCGGAGGTGGAGGGAACGAGGAGAAGTGGGAGACCAAATTGGAGGTGGAGAGATGGAGTGAAAAAGATTTTGAGTGATCGGGGCCTGAACATACAGGAGTGAAAGGCGGGCAAGGAATAGAGTGAATTGGATCGATGTGGTATACCGGGGTTGACGTGCTGTCAGTGGATTGAATCAGGGCATGTGAAGCGACTGGGGTAAACCATGGAAAGTTGTGTGGGGCCTGGATGTGGAAAGGGAGCTGTGGTTTCGGGCATTATTGCATGACAGCTAGAAAATGAGTGTGAACGAATGGGGCCTTTGTTGTCTTTTCCTAGTGCTACCTCGCACACATGAGGGGGAAGGGGGATTGTATTCCATGTGTGGCGAGGTGGCGATGGGAATGAATGGGGGCAGACAGTGTGAATTGTGTGCATGGGTATATATGTATGTGTCTCTGTGTGTATATATTTGTGTACATTGAGATGTATAGGTATGTATATTTGCGTGTGTAGACGTGTATGTATATACATGTGTATGGGGGTGGGTTGGGCCATTTATTTCGTCTATTTCCTTGCGCTACCTCGCAAACGCGGGAAACAGCGACAAAGCAAAATAAATAAATAAAAATAAATATATATATATATATATATATATATATATATATATATATATATATATATATATATATATATATATATATATATATATATACATATATATATATATATATATATATATATATATATATATATATATATATATATATATATATATATATATATATATGTATATATATATATATATATATATATATATATATATATATATATATATATATATATATATATATATATATATATATATATATATATATATATATATATATATATATATATATATATATATATATATATATATGTATATATATATATATATATATATATATATATATATATATATATATATATATATATATATATATATATATATATATATATATATATATATATATATATATATATATATATATATATATATATATATATATATATATATATATATATATATATATATATATATATATATATATATATATATATATATACATATATATATATATATATATATATATATATATATATATATATATGTATATATATATATATATATATATATATATATATATATATATATATATATATATATATATGTATATATATATATATATATATATATATATATATATATATATATATATATATATATATATATATATATATATATATATATATACATATATATATATATAGGTTTGCAGCAGGGGTGTGTATGTCTCCATGGTTGTTTAATTTGTTTATGGATGGGGTTGTTAGGGAGGTGAATGCAAGAGTTTTGGAAAGAGGGGCAAGTATGAGGTCGGTTGGGGATGAGAGAGCTTTGGAAGTGTGTCAGTTGTTGTTCGCTGATGATACAGCGCTGGTGGCTGATTCATGTGAGAAACTGTAGAAGCTGGTGACTGAGTTTGGTAAAGTGTGTGAAAGAAGAAAGTTAAGAGTAAATGTGAATAAGAGCAAGGTTATTAGGTACAGTAGGGTTGAGGGTCAAGTCAATTGGGAGGTGAGTTTGAATGGAGAAAAACTGGAGGAAGTGAAGTGTTTTAGATATCTGGGAGTGGATCTGGCAGCGGATGGAACCATGGAAGCGGAAGTGGATCATAGGGTGGGGGAGGGGGCGAAAATTCTGGGAGCCTTGAAGAATGTGTGGAAGTCGAGAACATTATCTCGGAAAGCAAAAATGGGTATGTTTGAAGGAATAGTGGTTCCAACAATGTTGTATGGTTGCGAGGCGTGGGCTATGGATAGAGTTGTGTGCAGGAGGATGGATGTGCTGGAAATGAGATGTTTGAGGACAATGTGTGGTGTGAGGTGGTTTGATCGAGTATGTAACGTAAGGGTAAGAGAGATGTGTGGAAATAAAAAGAGCGTGGTTGCGAGAGCAGAAGAGGGTGTTTTGAAATGGTTTGGGCCCATGGAGAGAATGAGTGAGGAAAGATTGACCAAGAGGATATATGTGTCGGAGGTGGAGGGAACGAGGAGAAGAGGGAGACCAAATTGGAGGTGGAAAGATGGAGTGAAAAAGATTTTGTGTGATCGGGGCCTGAACATGCAGGAGGGTGAAAGGAGGGCAAGGAATAGAGTGAATTGGAGCGATGTGGTATACCGGGGTTGACGTGCTGTCAGTGGATTGAATCGGGGCATGTGAAGCGTCTGGGGTAAACCATGGAAAGCTGTGTAGGTATGTATATTTGCGTGTGTGGACGTATGTATATACATGTGTATGGGGGTGGGTTGGGCCATTTCTTTCGTCTGTTTCCTTGCGCTACCTCGCAAACGCGGGAGACAGCGACAAAGCAAAAAAAGAAAAATACATATATACATACACATATATATTTTTTTTTTCATACTATTCGCCATTTCTCGCGTTAGTGAGGTAGCGTTAAGAACAGAGTACTGAGCCTTTGAGGGAATATCCTCACTTGACCCACTTCCCTGTTCTTTCTTTAGGAAAATCTAAAATGAGAGGGGAGGATTACCAGACCCCCTGCTCCCTCCCCTTTTAGTCGCCTTCTACGACACGCAGGGAATACGTGGGGAGTATTCTATCTCCCTATACTCATGGCTGCACACGAGTTCACACGTCTCCACACAGCACTGGCCTTGGTCAGCCTTACACCAACATACCAACACAAAGCAGGAAAAATATCCTCTTCAAATATGCTTCACTAAAAGCCTAAGATGGTATGGCCATCAAGACGTATATCAAAGAAAAGACGATATGACCCAAAAGACGATATGACCCACACCTAGACATTAATGGGTTCAAGGAAATGTGGTAAGGCAGGCTGTAAGTGGAGACATTTGTTGAGTGACCCGCTGTTAGTTAGGTTCCAGATGAGGTGACTACGAGGATGGCCGTTGACCGTGTGCGGTGGATGTGCTGCATTTTTATTTTTGCGATGGTGAGGAGGTGATTCGAAAGTTGTGTCACAAGACGACTGTGGGCTATGCAACGTAAAACGTTCTATCAGTATGTTTGCTCACTACGGTTTGAAGGTGAACAGGGGGAACAGAGTCAAGAGAAAGGACAGGAAATTGAAGAATCATTTGGCATGACTCACGTGCAGGAGTTAAGTCTCTCATCTTCGAGAGGAAAAGTGTTTCTCACATCTCGTACTGTAATCCTTCCTCACTAGGTGCTAGCCTCACGCCCCTTTATTAATGATCTGTGAACGTGATATCCTCGTCTGTATGGTCCCTCTCTCACCATCCCTAGCCCACACTATTTTCCCCTAGCCTCTCTCACCACCCCCAAGCCTCCCTTAGTCTCCCCAAGCCTGTCTCACCAGCTTAGCCTCCCATAGTCTCCCCAGCTTGTTTCACCAGCTCAGCCTTCCGTAGTCTCCCCCAACCGGTCTTGCTGCACCTAGCCAACCTTAGTCTCCCCGAGCCTGTGTCCCCACCTCAAGCCTGTCTCATTACCCCAAGCTTCTTACAGCTTGTGTCACTACCCCTATCCTCCCCTAGCCTCCCCCTACCATACACACACACACACACACACACACAAAACACACTATATAATATATATATATATATATATATATATATATATATATATATATGATATAATATATATAAAAATATATATATATAAATATATATATTATATATTATATATATATATATATATTTTTATATATATATATTATACCCTGGGTAGGGGATTAAGAATCTTCCCAGATATTCCCTGCGCGTCCGTAAAGCGACTAAAGGGGAGGGAGCGGGGGCGGCATCTCCCTCCCGTTTTTTTTTTTTTTTTTTTTTTTTTCCCAAAGAAAGAAGGAGAATTGGGCCAGGGGGAGGGTAATCCCTCAAAGCTCCACGTTCCTTAACGCTACCACCCTACCGCTAATTTCGGGGAAAAGGCGAATATTGAAAGAAAGAAAGAAAGATATATTTATAAACCCCAGCTTACGCCAAAGTACTGCTCTCCACCCTTCCCCCCTTCTCTCTCTCTCTCTCTCTCTCTCTCTCTCTCTCTCTCTCTCTCTCTCTCTCTCTCTCTCTCCTCTCTCCTCTCTCTCTCTAAATCTAATAAACATTTCTTTATCTACGACCATAAATTATTCTTATCTTCGAGGCATTGCTTTTAAAAAGAATTTTTTTTCTATCCATCCCTTGTCTCTCTCTCTCCTCTCTCTCTCTCTCTCTTCTCTCTCTCTCTCTCTCTCTCTCTCTCTCTGGCTAAATCTAATAAACATTTATTTATCTATGACCATAAATTCCTCTTATCTACGAGGCATTGCTTGTAAAAAAAATCATTTTTCTATCCATCCCTTCTCTCTCTCTCTCTCTCTCTCTCTCTCTCTCTCTCTCTCTCTCTCTCTCTCTCTCTCTCTCTCTCTCTCTCTCTCTCTCTCTCTCTCTCTCTCTCTCTCTCTCTCTCTCTCTCTCTCTTTTCTCGAGGTTTCAAGTCCTGCTCAATAAATTCTCGGATTGTTCTGTCACTTTGGAAGACTTCTATATTGTCAGTCTTCCTTGAACATGAATATTATTACTTTCCAGGGAAAGTATTGGTGCTCTGGCCTGTGACACCAGTCCTGAATTGGTCCCTTAGCACTGTGTTTTGCTATCAATTTGTCTTGTTCACTCTAACTGAAGTTATTCCTCTTCTTTTCGTTAGCCATCTTTCCCTCTTCACTGCATTTGCATATTTCTATTTTCCATCTCGTATATTTGTGAATTAATTTTGAATATGTTTGTTTCCCCCTTTACTCGTCTCCTTACCCCCCCAACACGGATTAATTTTTGAGCCTTTCCAGTCATGTGGTCTTCCTATTGTCTTGTCCTCTCCTTCCCCACACTCCTTCCTTCCTCACCGCGTCAACAATACCTTCTTGTGACTCATTCGAGAACTTATATGCCGCCTGACCTACGTGTAAGGCTCTGAACCCAACCTCCCAGCTATCACAAATGTATTCCCTTCATATTGTTGGCTCACTTGTTTACACTTTCCTCAATTCTTCGCTATTTCTTCTTCCTTTTCATTTGATTTCAACGCTGATGTTAAAGGCAGAATAAACTGAATGATGAGTGTTTCATAGACTTCCTTCTTTTTCTAGGATTGGAAGAACACGAACGAACTTCAGACGAGCTTCTACACAAACACTTTCCAAAGGTTAATATAGAGGAAAAAAGGTTTTCAGTGAGTTGTGATCTAACGGTGGTGTCAGCGAAGACACCGAAAACGCTGCGCAAGAGTGGGTGCTCATATCCTCATATAGACGCAGGGGCTATGTATGTGAGGAGTGCACGTATAACACTAAAACAACATTCTTTGGGAAATTGCGGTGTAAACTCGAATGGGGTTTTGAGACGCTCACGAGAACATACAAAGCAAAGTGTGCAGTGGCATGAGCGATGAAGTGTAGGTGCTAAAGTGATTACTTTTCTGAGCCACAGGCGGGTTCTGCCATCGATACTGGAGTAGAGGCGCCAAAGGGGAGTTGGTGTTGATACAAAGATAGTATTTTTTCTTTTTTTTTATTATACTTTGGCGCTGTCTGTCTCCCGTGTTAGCGAGGTAGCGCAAGGAAACAGACGAAAGAATGGCCCAACCCACACACATACGCATGTATGGAAAGGATCACAATTTTGCGCGTGATTGGACAATCACATGTTTACCAAATGGCGTCCTAGCTTCGTCTCTTCGATGTATATCAACTGACTGTTATATTCCTCTCTTGTGTCTCCCCTGATGATGTGATTATTACACGAAAGTGCACTTGGGAACTTTTCGTGTTTCATTTTCCCCGTGGACTCATACGAATATGCATGTATGTACATACACGTCCACACACGAACATATGCATACCTATACATTTCAGCATATGCATATATATACATACACAGACATATACATATATACACATGTACATAATTCACACTTGCTGCCTTTATTCATTCCCGTCGCCACCCCGCCACACATGAAATGACAGCACATAGGACTTCCTCAACACACTACGTACATAGGACTTCCTCAACATACTACATAGGACTTCCTCAACATACTACGTACATAGGAATTCCTCAACATACTACATAGGACTTCCTCAACATACTACATAGGACTTCCTCAACATACTACATAGGACTTCCTCAACATACTACGTACATAGGACTTCCTCAACATACTACATAGGACTTCCTCAACATACTACATAGGACTTCCTCAACATACTACATAGGACTTCTTCAACATACTACGTACATAGGACTTCCTCAACATACTACATAGGACTTCCTCAACATACTACGTACATAGGACTTCCTCAACATACTACGTACATAGGACTTCCTCAACATACTACGTACATAGGACTTCCTCAACATACTACGTACATAGGACTTCCTCAACATACTACGTACATAGGACTTCCTCAACATATTACATAGGACTTTCTCAACATACTACGTACATAGGACTTCCTCAACATACTACATAGGACTTCCTCAACATACTACGTACATAGGACTTCCTCAACATACTACATAGGACTTCCTCAACATACTACGTACAGAGGACTTCCTCAACATACTACGTACATAGGACTTCCTCAACATACTACATAGGACTTTCTCAACATACTACGTACATAGGACTTCCTCAACATACTACATAGGACTTCCTCAACATACTACGTACATAGGACTTCCTCAACATACTACATAGGACTTCCTCAACATACTACATAGGACTTCCTCAACATACTACGTACATAGGACTTCCTCAACATACTACATAGGACTTCTTCAACATACTACGTACATAGGACTTCCTCAACATACTACATAGGACTTCCTCAACATACTACGTACATAGGACTTCCTCAACATACTACGTACATAGGACTTCCTCAACATACTACGTACATAGGACTTCCTCAACATACTACGTACATAGGACTTCCTCAACATACTACATAGGACTTTCTCAACATACTACGTACATAGGACTTCCTCAACATACTACATAGGACTTCCTCAACATACTACGTACATAGGACTTCCTCAACATACTACATAGGACTTCCTCAACATACTACGTACAGAGGACTTCCTCAACATACTACGTACATAGGACTTCCTCAACATACTACATAGGACTTTCTCAACATACTACGTACATAGGACTTCCTCAACATACTACATAGGACTTCCTCAACATACTACGTACATAGGACTTCCTCAACATACTACATAGGACTTCCTCAACATACTACGTACATAGGACTTCCTCAACATACTACATAGGACTTCCTCAACATACTACGTACATAGGACTTCCTCAACATACTACATAGGACTTCCTCAACATACTACGTACAGAGGACTTCCTCAACATACTACGTACATAGGACTTCCTCAACATACTTTAAGAGGTATCCTCGCTACACTAAGGGTGGAAAAACCCCTCAGGCAACGACACAAGACGAACCTCTCAGCTCTACAAGAGGAAACACCAGCATTCTGAAGGAGATCCTCCCCCCACCGCACCCTCAAACCATGACACTTGGTCACCTGTACATGTTTCAGGAGATAACTTCACACTGCAGATGGAACGCTGAACATGTTCATGATAGGAGCAACTCGTGGATTGCCTGTTAAGAAGCCTCCTTCTTCCCCCTTGAACATATAATCTGTGGCTTTCGCTTCCTTTCTCTCGTCTCTTCCTCTTCCTATAGACACTTGCTGAGTCCTGATCAATATCTACCCGAAATGAACCAAGGCGTGGGCTTATCCTCTGCCCCAGCCATGTTGGTCACTATGAAAACAAAAGACGTACTGCAGGATGAGACCTTGGAGATGACACAAGAGGGATCCTCCCTAGTTTACCACATGAACAAACCTTAATGCAGTAAGGAATCATATGTTGCAGCATTCAGAATGCCTATGTTGGAACATCTGACACGATCAAGATAGCCATGTTGAGGCATTCGACACGATCAACATAGCCATGTTGAAGCATCTGACACGATCAAGATAGCCATGTTGAAGCATTTGACACGATCAAGATAGCCATGTTGAGGCATTCGACACGATCAACATAGCCATGTTGAAGCATTTGACACGATCAAGATAGCCATGTTGAGGCATTCGACACGATCAAAATAGCCATGTTGAGGCATTCGACACGATCAAGATAGCCATGTTGAGGCATTCGACACGATCAAGATAGCCATGTTGAAGCATTTGACACGATCAAGATAGCCATGTTGAAGCATTCGACACGATCAAGATAGCCATGTTGAAGCATTTGACACGATCAAGATAGCCATGTTGAGGCATTCGACACGATCAAGATAGCCATGTTGAGGCATTCGACACGATCAAGATAGCCATGTTGAAGCATTTGACACGATCAAGATAGCCATGTTGAAGCATTTGACACGATCAAGATAGCCATGTTGAAGCATTTGACACGATCAAAATAGCCATGTTGAGGCATTCGACACGATCAAGATAGCCATGTTGAGGCATTCGACACGATCAAGATAGCCATGTTGAGGCATTCGACACGATCAAGATAGCCATGTTGGAACATCTGACACGATCAAAATAGCCATGTTGAGGCATTTGACACGATCAAGATAGCCATGTTGAAGCATTTGACACGATCAAGATAGCCATGTTGAAGCACTCAACAAGGTCGGGATTGCTGTACTAAGCACTCAACACGATTAGGATAGCCATGTTGAGGCACTCGAGAGGGTTGTGAAAAGCTATGTTGAAGCACTCAACATGATCAGAATAGCCATGCTGGGGCACTCAACATGGTCCGGATTGCTATGTTGAGACTCAGTATGTACAGTTTACCTATACTGCCACACTTATATCAGGGTTGAAACACACAATAAGCGTCACTTCTTTTCGATCATGATTTGGTGCCGAATGCATCTTGAAGCCTTGCAGTTCATTTTAAGTCGGTTCCAAAAGCCAGCTGTTCCTCAAAACCAGTGAAAACATGACCAGAGTGTTGTCAGCTGTGATTTTCACAGCCTAACGAGAGAGAGAGAGAGAGAGAGAGAGAGAGAGAGAGAGAGAGAGAGAGAGAGAGAGAGAGAGAGAGAGAGAGAGTGGGAGGGAAGGAACGCTGGAAGCGTTTTCTTAACTTGTGTCAGAGTTCAGAACCGTATGAAATCATCGTGCGCATTTCTTGCTCTTATTTAAACTATGATCATTTGAGCGTAAATGACAATAAGAATCTCATTGTTTACTTCACAACACGAAAAAAAAGAATAAGCCATGGTTCCCTTCTACTCAGAAAGCTTGTAGATAAGCACTATCTAGAAAACTAGATGTGCAAGCTAGGATTTCATCTCTTAGGCTCTTATATCTTTCAGGTTCTCTTCAGTTTCTTTGAAAAGATTCCCCTTGCCTTCATTACAGCAGAAGTATAGTCAGTAGGTAACGAAAGTGCACAATGACACTAGTCAGGTGTTCTGTGGTATGTGCTCCACAAGGAGCACAGGAAACGCGTAGAAATACGAGTATTCTAACTCCTTTGACACAAGGTCTTCAAAGCAGATAACTCGCTGACATGTTAAGGAGCTGATTGCTGGCGACACACGCCGTTGGCGACCACCACAGTCGACGTCCGGACACTTACCCCCTATTGTTCTCGCGGTCAACGAACCGTGGCACGAAGATGGACTCGCTATTAAGGAGGTCTAGCTTACCCGAGCATCGTGTTCAGTGGCCCAGGACGGTGCAGAAAACTGTTCTCTCTCTCTCTCTCTCTCTCTCTCTCTCTCTCTCTCTCTCTCTCTCTCTCTCTCTCTCGGGTTTTCGGTTCAGTACGAGTCTGTGATGTTTCAGCTTCAGGTAGGGGAAGGCACAGAGTCTGAGTTCTCTCTCTGCTATCATCGTGTGATCATGAGTGATTTAGAGTTATCGTTGGAGTTGTTATCGTTTGCGACCGCCAGTGATCCCAGTTGAGTGCTCGTTATCATGAGCGATCATGAGAGATAGGAGTCAAATAATATGAGCGAGTCTGTGATCGTGTGTGAACCTCGATAGCGATCGTCATCATCGATACGACCCATGAGTGATCATGGGTCATCATGGGTTCAGCCAGTGAGTCTGGAAGTATGGCACCACAACACTCACAGCTGGAAGGGCGAATGTGACGCGTGAAGAAACCTCACACTGAGGGCCGACGCCCGCCACCAGGACTCACCCAGGCAAGTGGGTCAAGACCTCACCAGCACAACTAACAGTGAGGGAGGAAGCGAAAATAAATGTTGGCTCAACAAGTAACATAATCAAGACAAAGGGAGACGAGGAATACCTCATGTGGAAGGAACAATGAGCACATCTGCCACGCGTCCTTCGAAAGGTCAGTAAAGGCAAAAAAATTGATTAAAATCAAAGAAAAAAAAAGACATTGAGAAGAAGAAGAGTGAAAAAACAAAACAAAAACAAAACAAAACACTCTAGACAAATGAAAATAAAGGACTCGAACCTTTGCTGTACAGATATTAGAACCAAAATATAAGTCGAGACTAAAAAAAAAGGAATGATAGATGACGGAATAATTAACTAAAGAGGTGTTTTTAGATCTAAATGCCAAGATACAAAGCAGACGCACCTTGGAGGATTTACAGTCCCAGACACTACTGGGCTGGTGAGAGAGAGAGAGAGAGAGAGAGAGAGAGAGAGAGAGAGAGAGAGAGAGAGAGAGAGAGAGAGAGAGAGAGAGAGAGAGAGAGAGAGAGAGAGAGAGAGAGATTCCTGATGAACAATGATATCAAAAGACGGGAAATAAGGGCTTATGAAGGATTTAGGCCAATCAATTATTGATGAGCTTGTGGACCAGGTGATGTCCCTCCATAGGTGCTCAAAGAATACGCAGAGGCAGGCCACTACAGATACAGTGTTGAGACCTCGTCAACACCAGTGGAGGGAGGAGAACAAATGTAGTTATCTTTCACTGGGAGAAAGATGACAGGGAGGACTTCCTGATATACAGATTTGTATCGAAAACACGTGAAGTCCGCGAGCTAATGGAAGGTTGAACCGGAAACATATAGACGAAAAACTATCGAAAGGGAATTACGTAAGTGAGACATATAGTTTCAGGTGAGAGAGACGTCGTGAAGAACAAATCTTTTGGTCGTCTGTAAGAGAGTAATTGACATCTTGATGAAGGGAGACGGTAGGTTTAGACTTGCCGGAATGTCTTTGAGACTGCTGCAGCTAACGACAGAATGACAGGCAATGTTACAATTCCCTGCTGGTATGAGGTAAGAACTTCGCCACTGGACTGAAAGTTAAGGAAGCGGGAGAGACCACACGGGAAAGACAGCCAACATAGGGCCCGTTGGCACTTATGTAGGTTATCCGTTGTGAACCTAAATCGTATCTGTTCCTTTACTAAGTGGATGAGGTAAGGAGAGAACAGTATGAAGGCCTTCTGCCAACCATCTACTCCCTCCGGAGACAACAGCAGGTAGGAAAAATAATAGAAGAAAAACCTTGCATTGGAGAAAAAAATCCTGCGTTGAATTTAACTCGATAGAATGAAAGGGAAACCCTACAGTAAGATATCAATGTAGGATCCCATCCTTTGCTGCACTTTGGTGTGTATTCTTATGGTCTGGAATAAGGGAAGAACACTTTCAAGTAGTGCCTTTTCGATCGAAAATTGAAGTTTTTCTGAGTTTTGTATTGGGAACATTAGTGTTTCTCGTATACACATATCATTTCCACAAGGAATTAAGTTAATAAGAAAGTGTTTGCAGGTGAATCCAAACTAAAAGAAAAGTACGAGATATTCATGCGTATGGCGCCTTACAAGACCCTAAATAAAATTCACTCGCACGACTGTAAGGCAATGCAGAGTGAGTCAACATATGGGAGGAAATGATCTACTGGGAAAATGTCAGGAGGGAAGGTATGAACTGACATGGTGAGACATTGAAGGGTCATGATGGAGGTAAAGTACATGTTAGACCAGCATTAGGGTCATATAGAAGTATGTGCCTAATCGACGATGTTCGGGAAGATTTTCACGACCCAGGGTGAGATATCTGCTGCTTGCTTTGTCTACCACCTGGTCTACTCCTCTGTGTTAGCTGAGACAGCTATCCTTGAGGCTGTTCACGAAGAGGATATAAGTATAACACATACAGAATCCATTGTAGGTGCAGTTGCAGCAATATCTGGGGCTGACCAACAGACACAGAACATGAAGGCTGTTGTACTAAAACAGATCTGGCTTAAGGTTAAACTAAAAGAGGTACACAAGAGATGAGGTGACGCTCTCTGGAGAATAGGTTGCACTGCTAGAGATGAGGCATTCAAGGTTTATGGACCAGTAGACGAAAAGCTTAGTTAAGTGCAGATCACAACAGGATCAGCGCTTGTTAGCTTAAAGGGAAATCTTATATAGAGATGGTAAGAAAGATGGAGATGAATAAGTCATCACTGAAGGATCTAGTTGAAAAGTGGGTGGAACCAACAGTAGAAAGATTAGTAATGTAGGAGGTTGACAAGTGTAAATTACTGATTCACACTTTATAAAAACGAAAGGGAAAAGGATAACTAGAAACAATGGATCTACCTGAATCAATTTCCTGTAGAGGAGAAAGAACTTGGGTGAAATACAGTATGGATTCAGGGAAAGAGGGTTATGTATAACGAACCTCTCTGATTCCTATGAGAGAGTGAGCTCTACTTTAAAAGAAAAATCAACGAGAAGGTTGGGTAGATTGTTTGTATTTGGACTGCCTGAAAGCATGTGACACCGTACCGCACGGGAGGCTGATTAAGAAGCTGGATTACCAGGCAGGAATAAAGGAGAAACCCCTTCAATGGGGAGGAGATTATCGTCGTGGAAGGGAACATAGGACACATGTTACAGGAATCTTTTCTATGCAGGCGGAGGTCACCAGTGGAGTGCTGCAGGGTTCTGTTGTGGGGGATTAATCTTCATGATCCATGTATAAGACTTCCCAGAGGTGTATGGACCCGAACTTGAATATGTTTGTAGATGACACAAAGATCATAAGGGAACTGTAAAGAGAGAAGGATTTCATCAACTCACGAAGAGACCCAGATAGACTGCAAAAAGTTGTTATGATACCAGGTTGATGAACGTAAATTTAATGAGGGAGGGACACGGTGAAAGAAGGCCTCAGTATGAATATCATCTAGCAGGGAATCAGCTGCCGGTGTCTGTACGTGAGAGGAACCTCAGAATTGACATCGTCCCTGATTTGTCGCCAGGGTCCCAAATTAGGAAAACAGTAAAGGTTACAAACTGGCTGCTGGAACATATTAGAATAACTCTTAAGTGTACGGATAGAAAAAAAAAACATCCACGTCTTACGTAAAGCCAAAACTAGAATGTGTTTCATAAGTTTAGTCACCGTACCTAAAAAAGTACAAAAAGCTAATGGAAAAGGTTTAGAGGAAGGTAACAAAGATGGTACCAAAATTTAGACGATTGAGATTTAAGGAAAAGCTAGACATTTGCCCACCATAGAAGAGATGAGACTGAAGAATGACCTGACCACAATCTATCATGTTTCTATACCAGATTGATGACAAGAACAGTGAACAGTTCATCGAGAAAAGTAAAGACAGAACATCCAGACGATATTACGTAAAAGGAAGCAAAGAAACTTGTTAGAATAGATGCAAAGAGGTACATATACATCGTATGGGTGGTGGACGGACGGAATAAACTGAAAGAGAAAGTGGTCAATGCAGACAGCATACAGGACTTTATCAGGCTACATGGTAACATAAAGTGTCCAAGGGATGGGGCACCATGAGTGTAAAACGCCCTACACGTACTGTACAAATAAATGATTACAAATAGGTAAGTACATGTACACACTTTCGTCGCTTTCTGTTACCTCTTTAATCGTCGTTCTTCTATTTATCGTCCACAATAGAATCAGTGAATGATAACTGTAACAGATGAAGAGAAATGCTTCCCACGTTTGAAATCTTAGAAAATACGTTCACACGCAACAAAGTTTTAACCCCTTGTGTTATCGAGAGAACAGTTGGTAGGGATAGGTACCCAGGTTCAGCAAACAGACGTAGTTTACATGGCACTAGTTAGAAAGAGGCAAGCGACAAGACGTGTTTGAGTGACATAAGGATTGCAGTGTTGGCAGAACGATAATTCCCCAGCAAGTTGAGATCCCCTTGGCCTATCAAACGGCAGAAGCTCTCGC
The DNA here is from genome assembly GCF_036320965.1 of Panulirus ornatus. Classification (NCBI taxonomy): domain Eukaryota; kingdom Metazoa; phylum Arthropoda; class Malacostraca; order Decapoda; family Palinuridae; genus Panulirus; species Panulirus ornatus. Next base: position 29,948,495 of record NC_092278.1, read on the forward strand.
CCAAGTAAGAGACAAAGAAAAAAAGATAAGAAAAGTGGTAACCTAGATGTGGAGATGGGATGCATGACGATCTTTTAAGAAGGAGAAATGGGCTGTGGATATCAACAACGCACTAGACCATTCACGAACAAAAGTAATGTTCATTTGAGAAAACGTTGAAAGGATCTGTAAAAGTTCGGGAAGTATTACATCCCAGGATGATCCTTACGTTACTAGGCCCCGGATGGATTTCATGGAGAAGATGGGGGGACTTATAGTGATGTGGATCAATGACGTAAAGCCAGGGGATTCAGAACTAAGTTTAGGCCAAAGCCCTTGGCCTACAGGAGGATCTGAATAGAAAGCAAGGTGAAAATGCCGACCTGGAACCTTTGGTGGATGATCATATAAGCTCAAGACGTGCCAGTGCCATCATGATCTGGAAGTGTCTATTGAAAGAGCAACTAAGGACAGATAAGAAAGTTGCCGAACGAATATTTTGAAACCATAAGTTAAAGATGATGGTTCGACATCTAATGAAGTGTTCACTGTGGATGAGATTTGGCTGTAATGGACAAGCACGGCTGCGAGAACGTAACTCTCATCGAACAAGCTTTCACTTGACAACATTGTATGCAACGAAGAACTTTACCTGAAGAAAAAGAGTAACCACAGCACCTCCCCCAGTACTAGCCACACACAAGGGTACCTCACCAGTCGTCTCAGTAACCACAGCACCTCCCCCAGTACTAGCCACACACAAGGGTACCTCACCAGTCGTCTCAGTAACCACAGCACCTCCCCCAGTACCAGCCACACACAGAGGTACCTCACCAGTCGTCTCAGTAACCACAGCACCTCCCCCAGTACCAGCCACACACAGAGGTACCTCACCAGTCGTCTCAGTAACCACAGCACCTCCCCCAGTACCAGCCACACACAGAGGTACCTCACCAGTCGTCTCAGTAACCACAGCAACTCCCCCAGTACCAGCCACACACAGAGGTACCTCACCAGTCGTCTCAGTAACCACAGCACCTCCCCCAGTACCAGCCACACACAGAGGTACCTCACCAGTCGTCCCAGTAACCACAGCACCTCCCCCAGTACCAGCCACACACAGGGGTACCTCATCAGCCGTCCCAGTAACAACAGCACGTCCCCCATTACCAGCCACACACAGGGGTACCTCATCAGCCGTCCCAGTAACAACAGCACCTCCCCCATTACCAGCCACACGCAGGGGTGGTACCTCACCAGTCGTCCCTGTAACCACAACACTTCCAGAAGCACCAGCGACAAGGTAGTACCCAAGGCAATGGCGAGCGTAGCGGTGTCTGGTGCCACTGGGATGCGAGTCGTGATGCAGCAGTTGGGAGGTCACTGTGGGCCCTGCGGACCTCATGTAGGGGTCGAGGTGGCCAGGGCAAAGCGTTTGCACATGTGAGAGTTGGGGTCAAAGAGTAGGAAGGGGAGAGCGGAGGGAAGGTCATCGTTTATTGCGTCGGGGCGAAGGTCAAGGCCAACTTTAAATTACTGACGCTGCAGATCCGACCTGGTACACACGTCCCCCACGAAATGTAAGGCTGTCGTCAAAGCTATAACAGACCTTGTACGGGGAGGTGTCTGTAGGAGGGGCCGGCCGGATCAAACACGCTTACTTGGCTTCATATTTTGAAGGGAGTTGCCAGCGTGGGAATAGGACGACTGTACGTCGATACTGCTGCTGCTGCTGAGAGAGAGAGAGAGAGAGAGAGAGAGAGAGAGAGAGAGAGAGAGAGAGAGAGAGAGAGAGAGAGAGAGAGAGAGAGAGAGAGAGAGAGAGAGAGAGAGAGAGAGAGACACTTACATAGATACATAGTCCACACAGACCGCAGGTCCAAGCGAAGTTGTCTGGCCTCAACACTTAAAGAAAATGGCCCCCCTTGTAAGCAGTAGAAGAAAAGCACAATAAAACACAGTCTCTGTCCCCACCCTCCACTCCCTCCGGCAAAACACCAGGTGAAAAACAGGTAAAAAAAAAAACTTTGCAGGATTGATAAGCCTAAAGGAAGTTTTTATAGGAAAGTCATACGGTAGAATGAACATGAATATGTCATACAATATATCACCAATGACATATATCCCTTCACTTTTTATTATAAAGGCAATACTAAGGATAAACTTGATCTCCAGCCTCTTGACTAACCACACTTGTGCTATTGCTGATGATGAAGAATGGTACAACAATTCTTAATTACTGTTTCAGAGCAGATGACATGGGCTAATTAATGTTAGTGCGATACGGCAACATGGCCCGGGAGATATCAGTGGTGGACATACCACTGTGTTATGATGACTGATCATATGAATTATTCAATACCGGAGAGTGACAGGTGATGATCAAGACTAATATTGAAGATATTAAGGTGTGTTGCTCTGAACAACATTGTCTGGGAGATTATTCCACGCATCAATAATGTCGTTGGTAAATAGATATTTCATAAAGTCCAGATTATCTCGGTGATCTCTGAGTTCTAAGCCATTGCCTTTGGTCGGTAAAGCTGGTGCTACTATGGAGCAATGTTCAATATCGACTCAGGTATAGTGGCAATATCACATCCTTGATTTTGTATGTAAAGTTTCTGTTTATAAATCCTAACATCCTATTTGCTTTCTTAGCAGCTTTGTAGCAATGCTGGGAAGAATTTAAAGTTACTGGAGATAGTGAGCCCTAGATCTCTCACACGAGGGATGTCCTTTATCTTGTGGTTTCATCAGTTCAGAATCATATTTTTTGTTTAGGTTTTCTACTTGTAACAGCTGACATCTATTGATGTTAAATGCCATTTAAACCTTGACTAAACCAATCGGTGGTTTTATGTAGATCCTCTTGTAATCATACCCTAACCTCTTCATTCATAACATTACCGATCTTTGTCTCATCTGCAGATTTGGACACTAGATTGTTTAGCCCCTACGTCAATATCGTTAATATATGATGAAATGTGTAGGCCCAAGTACGGATCCCTGGGGAACTCCATCAGGAACGGGTGACCACGGTGAGGATTCCTCATTCATTATGACTGCTTCCCAGTACATAACTAGGCTTCTATCCAGTTTTCGATGCAGCCAGTAACCCCCAAGACCTGGACTTTGTGCACCAATCTAACGTGGGGGACTTTGTCAAATGCTTTCTGGAAGTCCAGAAATATCACATCTATTGCTTTTGTCTTGTCGTGAGTGTGGAGTTATGTATGATATATTCAAGAAGTTCTGTAAGGCATGATCTGCGTCTTCTAAAACCATGCTGTGTTGCTCCAGTTAGGCTACGATTTTGTCTCTAATAATCGACTCCAGAAGATTACATATGATAGATGTGAGGGTGATAGGAAGGTAATTACCAGGCAAGTCGCGGCTTCCCTTTTTGAATGTAGGAGTGACGTCTGCCAGTCTTCAGTCCTGTGGTACTATTCCATGGGTTAACGGTCCGGCACTTTCGTGTTTGACGTTTTTAATCATTCGTGGATAGAAACAATCCGGACCTGGAATTCTATTAGTCTTCAATTTATCTGTGTCAGTACTTCTCTAACTGTGACGGTAAATTCTTGTATCGTGTGAGTGTTATTTATCACTAGCGCAAAATTCGTGACGTTGCTTTCTAGCGCAAAAAAAAAAAAAAACAACTAAAAAAGCTGTCTCAGGGTTGCTGGTATGCTTTTATCGTCCACAACGTGTTCCCCTATCCTCGTTCACTAAGGGCCCTATTCCCCTCCTTATATGTTTCTTACTATTGATATAGCTATAAAATCTTTTAAGATATCTATAACTTTCTCTTGCAATACTCACTTCGTATTCTCTCTTGGCATTTTTGACAAAGGCTTTCACTTGTCTTCTAATTGTATCAAATTGCATGGCAATATGTGTGCCATTGTCTGATCCCTTAAGCTCACGGAGTTCATTTCTGCGCCGTATAGCTCTTACAATATCTTTGGAGTCCCATCCAGGCATGTTGTTAATTCTATTATGTCTGTCGTGCATGGGAATGAAAGTGACGATGGTGCATAAGCTAACTTTTAAAACTGGGCCATAACTCCTCTGGGCATGAACCAACGTGGGCGAGACTTTAATGCGTCGCGCAACGCATCAAAATCCATCTTTCTAAGGTTAGGAGTAATAGTACTGGTCTTGTGGAGTTGGTTTTGATATCCAAGTAGAACCTAAAACCGATATTCAAGTAGAACCTACTCATGTTATGGTCACAAGTGCCTAGATGTTCTCAAACTCAGTTATTAGTTACTAAGGACTCATAGGATGCAGAACTCGTCGGCTCAGTGATGGTTTGGTAAAGAAAACTGTCATCGAGAGAGAGAGAGAGAGAGAGAGAGAGAGAGAGAGAGAGAGAGAGAGAGAGAGAGAGAGAGAGAGAGAGAGAGAGGACTGACGTATTCAACTTGCAGTGTGTACCAGCCATGATTTTCATCATACTCCCTCACACTTAGTCTGGCACTGTTGGCTGATACACTCAAAACATCTGTGTTCATTGATACGCTCAGAGAGCACAACGCTAAAAGGGCCAAGTAGAAAAAAAACAATAAATGCATAACCAAGAATATGAAAGACAATCTTGAATTCCCGATCAGAGACGCACTAACGATAGACTGTAAAAAGATTCTCTGGCCGCTGCCAGACGTGTTGAAGATCGATTAACTGTCTTGGCATATTGAGACGCTGAACGATAACTTTCCCCTTTGGGTACGAAGCAGCAGATTCGTCTAGGAGGAAGGAGTGAATACTTCTCTTCCTTCGTCTTCTTAATATTCAAGGATCTTTAATTCTGAATAATCCTACCAATATCCAGGGATCTTTCATCGTGAATAATGGTAAACGACACATTTTGACCCATGGAAAATTCGATTGTGATGTTCCCCACGCCACCTTCCTTTAATACACAACCAAACTCATCTATCCAGAAATCGACGTCTGGCAAGGCTCATTAAGTACATACATATAGAGTAGTCACTTCTTTACACCACCTGGTCTGTGTGGAGGTTAATTCCACCAGCAGGCAGGCCAAATAGAGTCGGTCGCCCTCAGGCAGGCATTCTGATGAGGACATGCGTATTCATATATACAGATCCATGCGGAGATACATACATAGGCGCCTGTGTTATCCGTGATAACTATTGGCAATGATAAAGTTGCTCTAAACCCAGAAAGGAATCCTTGATATCTCGAAATCACTGGAGATGGTTATGGTCTCTGACTTGTGTCTTACTTCCTAACTAACTGCGCATATGCTCAGAGCGATATGTATATACACACACACACACACATATATATATATATATATATATATATATATATATATATATATATATATATATATATATATATACATATATATATATGTGTGTGTGTGTGTGTGTGTGTGAGAGAGAGAGAGAGAGAGAGAGAGTGGATGGAACATTCTTCGTCTGTTTCCTGGCGTTACCTCGCTGACGCGGGAAACAGCTGTTATGTTTGATAAATACACAAATAGTCTAGAATGGCAGAGGAGATCAAGTATAATATATATATATATATATATATATATATATATATATATATATATATATATATATATATATATATATATATATATATATTCCCGAGATATGTGTGGATATGGAGATCCTCTGATGAGATTCTGAAGGGATTATGTGCTCAATGGAAAGTGTGATTAGGTCAAGAGTAACGGGATCCTTTCGTGAGAATTTCTGGTCCTGATAGAAGGTTTGTGGTCCAGTGAGTGACGCTTGAGGGCTGACGTCAGGGGGTCAAGGGCTTTCAGAGTTTCCGTCCCAGACAGAGATCCGGGACTCAAGGAGCTAGTCGAACGCCGGGTCATAAATGTTCATCGACTTTCATCTTCAGGGAATTCTTTACCGTGTCGAGAAGATGAAAAGGCAACACCCATTAGGAGAATCCTCGTCTCCTATAATCCCTCCACAATTGTATATTAATTTTTAATGATAATTCCTCTACAATTGCATATTAATGTTTAATGATAATGATATATATATATATATATATATATATATATATATATATATATATATATATATATATATATATATATATATATATATATATATATATATATATATATATATATATATATATATATAAAGGTTGTTTCGTATGATTTCTTTATGGCTTTGTATCCACAGTGACTTTTGTGCTTTGAACTAGCATGCATCTTCTGGCTTGCTGATTCTAGCTTGAGGCAAAACGATTGTTGGTAGCATCCGGGAAGTGATGGACGTGTTTTCACTGCAGGCTTGATTGGGACGTCGGCTGGTGTGTGTGTGTGTGTGTGTGTGTGTGTGTGTGTGTGTACAGCAACACCTGGGCATGACATCACCTGCCCTGACCTGCCAAGTGGGGTAGAGGGAGTGTCTGACCTGTCAGGCGAGTCGAAGGGAGTGTATGATCAGCCAGGTGAGTGGGAGGGAGAGTGTGACCGGCCAGGAGAGTGGGAGGGAGAGTATGACCGGCCAGGTGAGTGAGAGGGAGAGTATCACCGGCCAGGTGAGTGGGAGGGAGAGTGTCACCGGCCAGGAGAGTGGGAGGGAGAGTATGACCGGCCAGGTGAGTGAGAGTGAAATTATGACCAGCAATGTGAGCGGAAGGGAGAGTATCACCGGCCAGGTGAGTGGGAGGGAGAGTGTCACCGGCCAGGTAAGTGAGAGTGAAATTATGACCAGCAATGTGAGCGGAAGGGAGAGTATCACCGGCCAGGTGAGTGGGAGGGACTGTATCACCGGCCAGGCATGTGGGAGGGAGAGTATGGCACAGAGTCTTGCGTACGGATCATCCAGCTAGGGAGCATGACGACATCGGTGGACGCTAGTATCATGCACAGCCATGTAAGGTAACACTAGCATGACGCACGCAACTCAACGCTTGCCCTTCGTATGTTTACGTCGGCTACAGGTTATCTCTGTCACAGGATTGCTTCTCCCGCCACCGTGGGTCAGAGTGAGTGGTGAAAGCTGGATTTTTTGCCTACGTTACGTGGTTCAGACAGACCGGCCGAACGTACTCTGTTGATTATGCATAGGAATGTAAACGGCAGAAGACCACTGAACTGTGTGTGGTAACAGAGGGGATGAAACGTAGGGTTCAGGGTCACGTTAATTGAGATGTAAGTTTGAATTAAGGAAAATTGGAGGAAGTAATTTGTTTTAGATATCTGGGAGTGGACTTAGCAGCGGATGGAGCCATGAAAGCGGGAGTGAGTCATAGGGTGGGGGAGGGAGCAAAAGAATTGTTTGGGGTAGATCATGGAAAGGTCTAGGGAGCTGTGGTTTCGGTGCATTACACATGACATCTAGAGACCGAGTGTGAACGAATGAGGCCTTTTTGTCTGTATTCCTGGCACTACCTCAGTGAAACAGGGGATAGCGATGTTGTTTTCCTGTGAGGCGGGGTTGCGTCAGGTATGGATGAAAGCAAGCAAGTATGAATATATACATATGTATATATGTAATGTCTGTGTATGTGTATGTATATGTATGTATAGGTTGATATGTACATGTGTTTATATATGCATATATGGGCGTTTATGTACATGTATGTGTATATGAGTGGATAGGGCCATTCTTCGTCTGTTTCCTGGCGCTACCTCGCTAACGCGGGAAATAGCTATCATATACAATAAGTAAACAAATAGTCTAGAAGGGCAGAGGAGAGCGGAAGGTTTTGTGGTGGTGTTGGGATTTTAAAAACTTTATGAATTGTTTGCACCTGATGAAGCGGATTGTCGCCGCGAAACATGTAGTGCCGCATTTATAGAAAAATTACAAAGTAAATGAAATTAGATGAACTCCTATGTATTGCTAGTGAAAGAGAAAAGAGGCGTTTGGACGATACTTACATTAAGGAGTGCAAATGACTGGGAGATGTATAAAAGAAAGCGGAGGGAGGTCAAGAGGAAGGTACAAAGGTTGAAAAAGAGGGCAAACGACAGTTGGGGTGAGAGAATATCATTAGATTTTAAGGAGAATAAAAAAGATGTTTTGGAAGGAGGTAGATAACGCGCGTAAGAGAAGAGAACAAATGGGAACATCGGTGAAGGGGAGGGGAGGGGGGGGGGAGGGGATGTGATAATAGGTAGTGATAAAGTGAGGAGATAGAGCGAGTATTTTGAAGGGTTGTTGAATGTGTGTGATGATAGACTGGCAGATGTAGGATGTTTAGGCTGGGGTGGTGTGCAAAGTGAGAGGGTCATGGTGAATGGTTTGGCTAAGAGAGAAGAGGTAGTGAAAGCTTTGCGGAAGATGAAATCTGGCAAAGCGGCGGGTTTGGATGGTATTGTAGTGGAATCTATTATGAAAGGGGGTGACTGTGTTGTAGATTGGTTGATAAGGATATTCACTGAATGTATGGATCATGGTGAGGTGCCAGAGGATTGGCGGAATGCAAGCTGGATATCGTTCCCTCCCGTTGTTTTAATTTTCCAAAATAGGGAACAGAGAAGGGGGCAAGTGATGATATTCCCTCTAAAGCTCAGTTCTCTCTTCTCATCGCTACCTCGCTAAAGAGGGAAATGGCGAATATGTATTAAATATATATATATATATATATATATATATATATATATATATATATATATATATATATATATATATTCATTTATCATTTTCATTATTTTGCTTTGTTGCTGTCTCCCGCGTTAGCGAGGTAGCGCAAAGAAACAGACGAAAAAATGGCCCAACCCACCGACATACACATGTATATACATACACGTACACACACTCAAATATACATACCTATACATCTCAACGTATACATATATATACACACACAGACATATACATGTAAACACATGTACATATTTCATACTGTCTGCCATTATTCATTCCCATCGCCACCTCGCCACACATGAAATAACAACCCCCTCCCCCCTCATGTGTGCGAGGTAGCGCTAGGAAAAGACAACAAAGGCCACATTCAGTCTCTAGCTGTCATGTAATAATGCACTGAAACCAGAGCTCCCTTTCCACATCCAGGCCCCACAGAACTTTCCTTGGTTTACCCCAGACGCTTCACATGCCCTGGTTCAATCCATTGACAGCTCGTCGACCCCGGTATACCACATCGTTACAATTCACTCTATTCCTTGCACGCCTTTCACCCTCCTGCATGCTCAGGCCCCGATCACTCAGAATCTTTTTCACTCCATCTTTTCACTTCCAATTTGGTCTCCCACTTCTCCTCGTTCCTTCCATCTCTGACACATATATCCTCTTGGTCAATCTTTCGTCACTCATTCTCTCCATGTGACCAAACCATTTCAAAACATCCTCTTCTGCTCTCTCAACCACACTCATTTTATTACCTCACATCTTTCTTACCCTATTATTACTTACTCGATCAAACCACCTCACACCACATATTGTCCTCAAAGATCTCATTTCCAGCACATCCACCCTACTCCGCACAACTCTATCCATAGCCCACGCCTCGCAACCATATAACATTGCTGGAACCACTATTCCTTCAAACATACCCATTTTTGCTTTCCGAGATAATGTTCTCGACTTCCACACATTCTTCAAGGCTCCCAGAATTTTCGCCCCCTCCCCCATCATATGATTCACTTCCGCTTCCATGGTTCCATCCGCTGCCAAATCAACACCCAGATATCTAAAACACTTCACTTCCTCCATATATATATATATATATATATATATATATATATATATATATATATATATCGGGAGCGGGGGGCCAGAAATCCTCCCCTCCTTGTATTTTTTTTTTTAACTTTCTAAAATGGGAAACAGAAGAAGGAGTCACGCGGGGAGTGCTCATCCTCCTCGAAGGCTCAGATTGGGGTGCCTAAATGTGTGTGGATGTAACCAAGATGTGAAAAAAGGAGAGATAGGTAGTATGTTTGAGGAAAGGAACCTGGATGTTTTGGCTCTGAGTGAAACGAAGCTCAAGGGTAAAGGGGAAGAGTGGTTTGGGAATGTCTTGGGAGTAAAGTCAGGGGTTAGTGAGAGGACAAGAGCAAGGGAAGGAGTAGCAGTACTCCTGAAACAGGAGTTGTGGGAGTATGTGATAGAATGTAAGAAAGTAAATTCTCGATTAATATGGGTAAAACTGAAAGTTGATGGAGAGAGATGGGTGATTATTGGTGCATATGCACCTGGGCATGAGAAGAAAGATCATGAGAGGCAAGTGTTTTGGGAGCAGCTGAATGAGTGTGTTAGTGGTTTTGATGCACGAGACCGGGTTATAGTGATGGGTGATTTGAATGCAAAGGTGAATAATGTGGCAGTTGAGGGAATAATTGGTATACATGGGGTGTTCAGTGTTGTAAATGGAAATGGTGAAGAGCTTGTAGATTTATGTGCTGAAAAAGGACTGATGATTGGGAATACCTGGTTTAAAAAGCGAGATATACATAAGTATACTTATGTAAGTAGGAGAGATGGCCAGAGAGCGTTATTGGATTAGGTGTTAATTGACAGGCGCGCGAAAGAGAGACTTTTGGATGTTAATGTGCTGAGAGGTGCAACTGGAGGGATGTCTGATCATTATCTTGTGGAGGCTAAGGTGAAGATTTGTATGGGTTTTCAGAAAAGAAGAGTGAATGTTGGGGTGAAGAGGGTGGTGAGAGTAAGTGAGCTTGGGAAGGAGACTTGTGTGAGGAAGTACCAGGAGAGACTGAGTACAGAATGGAAAAAGGTGAGAACAATGGAAGTAAGGGGAGTGGGGGAGGAATGGGATATATTTAGGGAATCAGTGATGGATTGCGCAAAAGATGCTTGTGGCATGAGAAGAGTGGGAGGTGGGTTGATTAGAAAGGGTAGTGAGTGGTGGGATGAAGAAGTAAGAGTATTAGTGAAAGAGAAGAGAGAGGCATTTGGACGATTTTTGCAGGGAAAAAATGCAATTGAGTGGGAGATGTATAAAAGAAAGAGACAGGAGGTCAAGAGAAAGGTGCAAGAGGTGAAAAAGAGGGCAAATGAGAGTTGGGGTGAGAGAGTATCATTAAATTTTAGGGAGAATAAAAAGATGTTCTGGAAGGAGGTAAATAAAGTGCGTAAGACAAGGGAGCAAATGGGAACTTCAGTGAAGGGCGCAAATGGGGAGGTGATAACAAGTAGTGGTGATGTGAGAAGGAGATGGAGTGAGTATTTTGAAGGTTTGTTGAATGTGTTTGATGATAGAGTGGCAGATATAGGGTGTTTTGGTCGAGGTGGTGTGCAAAGTAAGAGGGTTAGGGAAAATGATTTGGTAAACAGAGAAGAGGTAGTAAAAGCTTTGCGGAAGATGAAAGCCGGCAAGGCAGCAGGTTTGGATGGTATTGCAGTGGAATTTATTAAAAAGGGGGTGACTGTATTGTTGACTGGTTGGTAAGGTTATTTAATGTATGTATGACTCATGGTGAGGTGCCTGAGGATTGGCGGAATGCGTGCATAGTGCCATTGTACAAAAGCAAAGGGGATAAGAGTGAGTGCTCAAATTACAGAGGTATAAGTTTGTTGAGTATTCCTGGTAAATTATATGGGAGGGTAGTGATTGAGAGGGTGAAGGCATGTACAGAGCATCAGATTGGGGAAGAGCAGTGTGGTTTCAGAAGTGGTAGAGGATGTGTGGATCAGGTGTTTGCTTTGAAGAATGTATGTGAGAAACTCTTAGAAAAGCAAATGGATTTGTATGTAGCATTTATGGATCTGGAGAAGGCATATGATAGAGTTGATAGAGATGCTCTGTGGAAGGTATTAAGAATATATGGTGTGGGAGGCAAGTTGTTAGAAGCAGTGAAAAGTTTTTATCGAGGATGTAAGGCATGTGTACGTGTAGGAAGAGAGGAAAGTGATTGGTTCTCAGTGAATGTAGGTTTGCGGCAGGGGTGTGTGATGTCTCCATGGTTGTTTAATTTGTTTATGGATGGGGTTGTTAGGGAGGTGAATGCAAGAGTTTTGGAAAGAGGGGCAAGTATGAAGTCTGTTGTGGATAAGAGAGCTTGGGAAGTGAGTCAGTTGTTGTTCGCTGATGATACAGCGCTGGTGGCTGATTCATGTGAGAAACTGCAGAAGCTGGTGACTGAGTTTGGTAAAGTGTGTGAAAGAAGAAAGTTAAGAGTAAATGTGAATAAGAGCAAGGTTATTAGGTACAGTAGGGTTGAGGGTCAAGTCAATTGGGAGGTGAGTTTGAATGGAGAAAAACTGGAGGAAGTGAAGTGTTTTAGATATCTGGGAGTGGATCTGGCAGCGGATGGAACCATGGAAGCGGAAGTGGATCATAGGGTGGGGGAGGGGGCGAAAATTCTGGGAGCCTTGAAGAATGTGTGGAAGTCGAGAACATTATCTCGGAAAGCAAAAATGGGTATGTTTGAAGGAATAGTGGTTCCAACAATGTTGTATGGTTGCGAGGCGTGGGCTATGGATAGAGTTGTGTGCAGGAGGATGGATGTGCTGGAAATGAGATGTTTGAGGACAATGTGTGGTGTGAGGTGGTCTGATCGAGTAAGTAACGTAAGGGTAAGAGAGATGTGTGGAAATAAAAAGAGCGTGGTTGAGAGAGCAGAAGAGGGTGTTTTGAAATGGTTTGGGCACATGGAGAGAAAGAGTGATGAAAGATTGACCAAGAGGATATATGTGTCGGAGGTGGAGGGAACGAGGAGAAGAGGGAGACCAAATTGGAGGTGGAAAGATGGAGTGAAAAAGATTTTGTGTGATCGGGGCCTGAACATGCAGGAGGGTGAAGGGAGGGCAAGGAATAGAGTGAATTGGAGCGATGTGGTATACCGGGGTTGACGTGCTGTCAGTGGATTGAATGAAGGCATGTGAAGCGTCTGGGGTAAACCATGGAAAGCTGTGTAGGTATATATATTTGCGTGTGTGGACGTATCTATATACATGTGTATGGGGGTGGGTTGGGCCGTTTCTTTCGTCTGTTTCCTTGCGCTACCTCGCAAACGCGGGAGACAGCGACAAAGGAAAAAAAAAAAAGAATATATGTATCTATATATATATATATATATATATATATATATATATATATATATATATATATATATATATATATATATATATTTATATATATATGCACTATATACGAATATAGTGCATATGAGCGCGGACTTCCATGTAATATATAGACCTCCAACAGCCAGGATCGAAACCGGGACCCTTGCGTAGTAGGCGTGAGCACTACTGCTAAGGGCGATCGTAGCCTAGCTGTAATGCTCTCACTTGCTAAGCAGGGGACCCGGGTTCGATTATGGCTGTTGGTGGTTTGTATGATATATATATATATATATATATATATATATATATATATATATATATATATATATATATATATATATATATATATAGAATTGAATAAGACAGCATATTTACTGTTGTTAATTTTCGTTTTATGTTTTCTCATTTTGTCGATATTGTTCTCCCAGTGGGTGGGTGCTGAAACACACCAGGTGTCCAAAATTATCCATTTCATTTCAACCAAGCTTTCACTTTTACGGAGGCATCATCATGAAGCTACAAAAAAGAGTGGAGAATACAAAAAGACTGCGTCACAAATCTTGTAAAAAAAAACCAAAAACCGTAAAACGCGAACAACATGTATATGAGAAACAAACCACAGCACATAGAATATAAGCAATACAGTAAAATAACGGGTAGCATGAGGTACGACCTATATACAAAATATGGATACAGAAATATTAAAAAAACTGATAGAAAAGGATAGCAGACAATAATCTTATATGAAGTAGAATTATAGACAGGTGATCATCAAATACACTAAGTCAGGTCAAGTGAGACTGTTATTATTCGGAAATGGCGTTAAGGTCAGGTTGGGCTCGTCTGGTTCTGTCTGATCTTTGTAACCCAGGGCCGGGTTCGCCAGTGATTCGTTTCCCTGTCCTGAGATGACGAACTTGTGGCGGGTCGAATGGCGTGTTTCCCCTGTTCTAGAAGGGCGTTAGGTCAACGTCCTATTGACAGGCCATCAAAGAACTGTATGGCTGCGGTCATGTTTGTCTGGATGTTGATGGCAGGTTCTTTCTCTCTAATGTGAATGGCTTTTGATACCTGAAGTCTCCTCTGATCACTGCAACTAGTCATGATCTGAGCGATCATCAGTATATTTTCCTTCGTCAATCACGTTCCATGATTTTATTCATGATGTTGTTTGGTTCCACCTTCTTGTTAGTGGAGCGAGAGGCAGGCGGCTCTAGGCGCAGGTTGTACGTCCATTGTGGTTTATGTGGTGAAGCTGACAGTCTCGAATATTGCATCGGTATTCATCTGCCACATCAGCACGATTCAGCCTTCCAGAGCGACTTACCATATTGTTGTTCATGACGAGCGAACATGTTGTCAAATTACTGTAGTATATTATCAAGCTGATATCTTTGTCTTTATCAATCGCCTTACAGTTTCTGGCCACAACCTTCTCGTCCTCTCGATATGTTGTTGTAAATGTGTTCCTGTAGTAAACTTTAATGATGTTTGCCACGAGATGCTGCTCTAGCATGTTGTTCACAATGTTGTTCATAATCAAATTCAGTATTTGAATATCCATTATTAATTAACATTTACCTGACACGTCGAAGTTCTTGGTGCAGGAAATACCAGGTTGAGTACACATTGCTCGTTCACCTCACGTATGCTCAAATGTCACTTATGATTATGAGTATATTCACACACTTAGTTCACGCATTCACTTGTAGGTGGGTTTTCTGTAAACGTCGGTGGCAAGACCCTCTTGTGGCACTAGCTGTTACGTACAGGAGACGAGTCCTAACATTACTGTTCACTTCAATGTAAATCTTTAAGCCTGAAGTTTCTTGGAGTCGGTTACGGAGGTTTTCCAGTCAGTGTAAGTCATCGACGCAGATGAAAAAAGTCGTCTATATATCTGCAGTAAATCTGGGATGTCATGCTCTCTGGTCGGATTGCTGTAGTTTCGACATACGACGTAAATGCCTGCGCAAAGAAAACCCCCAAAGGGGACCCCATGGCTACTCCATTCACCTGCGGGTGAAACTAGCCTTGAGTACATCTGAAAGGTGCTTCCATGGTGGAAACACGTATTTCTTTCTCATACATATTTCTGGGTATCTGCAGGGGAGGTAAGACATGGCCTTGGTATACATAATTCATGATGATGACTATTGTCCTCCACTGGTACATTTGTGAAGAGAGGCACCACATCCAGGGCAGCTGTGAGGCCATGTGGTTCTTTGTTTCTTAGGATGTCAGTAAACTCTTCAGTCGATCGTCGGGAATACGTTGTGGGGATGTATGGTGAGATCTGTTGGTTTAGCTTCTTGGCTAACCTGTGGGTCTGGGGAAGGGATCTAGATGATCTGCCTCGGAGGATTTCCCGGCTTAAGCGTTTTGACGTTACTGTAAGGTGCATTTTGAGACTATCTTTGAGGTTTCTCGAAATCAGTTGACTTTTTGTAGGATCCTGCAGTATGGTCTCACATTTCTCGAAGTAGTCATTTCGATTAAAGATGACGTGGGTGTTTGATTCGTCAGCACGTCTGGGAACGACCTTCTCATTATCAGGCAGGTGTTTCGCCGCTTCTCGTAGACGTGGTGTGAGTAGTCCTTTCGAAGGGCTATGCCTACTTGTGGTACTCTCGGCCTGTAACTCTTCCTACAAGTCGGGATTCAGTATAAGTGTCTCGTCTTTGCAATTCACACAAGTCACCATAGATGATTGAAAGTTCCTACCCTTCTTGTTAGCCTGCTCGTATTTTGGAATTAGGTGACAGTTGATCCTAAGATTCAGGAATTCGACTCGGTCCTCAGGCAGTTGTTCCCATGAGAAATTAGGAAAACTGTCTGTAGTGTGAGGAGTGGCAAGTGTGCCAATATATCCTCGATAGTTTCTCCATGATGCGAGTTTCAGTGGGCCTAGCTTTCGTCTCAGTGATATTGTGGAAGGCCTCCTGTATACGTAGTCTTAAATCATGGTCAGTTTCAACCTCATTATATTTCGCAGAAGTTTCCTCCAATTCTTCTTTCAGTCTTAGCGACTGGCTTTCTTTCAAACGTATTTGTTCCTCTATCAACTTCCTCTGGAAGTCATGTGTAAATCGTCGTTGTTGTACTGTTCGGTCGTGTGGTCGTACATTAATGTCAGCTGGGAGCAATTTTCTCTAATGCTCACAGAATTGAGTACGACAGCATATTAACTGTTACCAATTCACAGCTACTCCTACTACCCATAAGAAGTACGACTTGTCTGGCAATTGTTGATGAACACTGGATATTCATATAATGAATTTGACACTCTTGTGAACAATATGCTAGAGCAGCATTTTCGTGGCAAGCAGGCAGCCGCAACGTGACAGCATTAAAGTTTACTACAGAAACACATTGACGACAACATATCCAGAGGACGAGAAGGTCAGTGAGGATATTGTGGCCAGATACTGCAAAGCGATTGACGAAGGTAAAGATTATCAGTCTATTCGTATATTACAGAAGTCCGAAAACATGTTTGATCATAATGGACAACAATATTGTAGGTCTCTCTGGAAGGTGGAATCATACCGTTGTGGTGTATGAGTACCGATGCAATATTGGCGACTGTCAGCCTTACTACATAAAACTATACTGGACATACGACATGCACCCTGAGCATCTGCCTCTCGCTCCACTTACAAGAAGGTGGAACTAACCCAATGGAAAAAAAGAGACTCACGAAGGAATATCTCGTTATAGGAACAGTACATCTAGTTTTAAGTTGGCATGTGTACAACAAGGACGTTACCCTCAAGCCACATCTCCAAACTTCTTGTAATGCCTGTTTGCACCAGACACTGCCTGTAGTGCACTATGGCGCATGAGCCGACTCCAGCACATCACTGTTTTCTCGGTGCGTCAGAAACCTTTGAGAACGGTGAACACAAGAGACTCAGATGTTCTCTTGTCGAGGGCATGGTGACCAGAGAACTTGCTGGGTCTTTGGCGAAGGTCGTCGTAAAGGTAGACTCACGTAACGAAGGGAGAGGTACTACCTTCGTATCACTGAGATATGAAAGTGTGCAGATGTGACCCAAGGAAGCGAATCCGTAATGGACAGTATATGTTAACATTATCCTTCAGTTTCCTGCGGGCGCACACAGCCAACTGTTATCATATATAAGACATTACGTTCTTTCCGTTTTCTTTACAAGGTTGAAGACCGCAGCCGCGGTCAAAACTCTTAATCCAGGTCAGGGTTTGAGTGGAACACTCGAAAAAGAATTGATAAAGAAGTAGAAGATTAAGGAGGTGAATAATAATGATAATAATAATAATAATAATAATAATAATAATAATAATAATAATAATAATATTAATAATAATAATAATAATGATAATAATAATGATAATAATAATAATAAGAAGAAGAAGAAGCAGAAGAAGAAGAAGAAGAAGAAGAAGAAGAAACTTACATTTGGAAAAGGGGCAGCAGTTCATAAGAAGGTAAACAGTTACAAAGTTTAGCCGGGTAAGAAAAGAAACAGACGTTACAAAAAAGGTTCATGTTGTCATATATGACACGGTCAAAATTAGGGGCATACAAAGAATACTCTTGAGTACTTACTAAAATGATATTACACTTAACCTAAACAAACTGTTAAGGAGAATCAGATAAAGTCCCGAAGATATCAATACGCCATCTGATACAAATATATACATAGAATATTTCCTCAAAGAATTTCTCCAAAAGCAAATGGCTAAACAGGACAGTGTTGGGGAGAAACATTTTCATGTCACAGGTTCATCAAATTCTGCTTTGTAAAGAGGCTCACAGAGCCACACGTGGCCATTATCGAGAAGAAATCAGTCTGATATGAACTTATATTCGAAAAGCAATCAGAAACTTTCTGATTCACAATAACTTGCGAAAATTCAGTGAAAATTTTCAAGACGTATCTTTAGGACGAAGAGATTTATATAATGTGACCTGTGATGGCTAGAAGTCTTGTAGGTCCCCGAGCTTAATGCAAGACACCTGATTTTAGGTCATATAACAAAAATCTTTTCAAAGTATATGTCTTACCTGTGGTAAGAAACATTACCTGCACTGAGGATGGAAATCTAAGCAAAGATAATGGCACTATATATGAATCCGCCTCAGACATTCTGTACTGCCATCTGTTATAAAACCACTGAACTAACCTCATCGATATTTGTCATACAACACTTGCTGTCAGGGAGTCATTTTCATATGAATATTATTCATCGCTGGTCTAAATACTTTCCTTATGAGAGAGATCATTGACAAACAGAATGTCTCGTATCTAGGCCGAGATATTATCACCAGTGATCTTACAGCGTTACCTTCAGCAATGCTGAGACCAATGGCATTCCAGATGGGTCGACACTTGAATGATTTATTTTTCTTTTCTATACGTTCTTGTGGACACCAGAGGCCTTGCGCCTTTTGTGGGAGTCTGATGATCGCCGGCTAAAGAAACAGCGGGAGAATGTAAGGTGTGTGTGTAAAATAAGTGAGTGAAAAACAAGTTTGTGTCTACTGACCCTGAGGGAACGATTTCTTGTGGGAAGACGAGCGTCCAAGGCAAGGACAGACGTCCCAGACAAAGGCAAACGTCCAAGACAAAGGCGAACGTCCGAGTCTTGATGAACACTATTGGCAAATACATCGTATGATTAAACATGTGATCATCCCTGTTCAAGTCTTGTTTAAAGGTTAATAACTGAGTGTTCCCTCGGGACATGGTACGTCTCTCGGGACGTCTGGTTGTCCTCGAGACGGTTGCGTTAGGACTACATATCTCAAAGTATTTAGAATGCAGATGAAAATGAGAATTCAATGAAGTTACACTTCTATTTCTAACTGCCATATTCCTGCAGCATAATGCTTACGATTGGAAAAGGATGCGCTCCCACGGGCATACATGCAACGTAAATTCAAACACATTCACATAGTATAAGGAATATCTCCGTTGACCTTTATAGCGGGGGTGTGGTAGTATGCTGTCCATTCCTTCAGTGGTGTTCAGAAAGGTGAGGTTTGAGGTCCTCTTCTGTTTGCTTGCAGTGACACTGAGTTTATACATTTCAAAACACCCTCTTCTGCTCTCTCAACCACACTCTTTTTATTACCACACAACTCTCTTACCCTATTATTACTCATTCGATCAAACCACCTCACACCACATATTGTCCTCAAATATCTCATTTCCAGCTCATCCACCCTCCTGAGCACAACTCTATCCATAGCCCACGCCTCGCAACCATATAACATTGTTGGAACCACTATTCCTTCAAACATAGCCATTTTTGCTTTCGGAGATAATGTTCTCGATTTCCAAACATTTTTCAAGGCTCCCAGAACTTTCGCCCCCTCCCCCACCCTATGATTCACTTAAGCTTCCATGGTTCCATCCACTGCCAAATCTACTCCCAGATCTAAATCACTTCACTTCCTCCAGTTTTTCTCCATTCAAACTTACCTCCCAATTGATATTCTCCTCAACCCTACTGCACCTAATAACTTCGCTCTTATTCACATTTATTCTCAGCTTTCTTCTTTCACACACTTTACCAAACTCAGTCACCAGCTTCTGCAGTTTCTCATCCGAATCAGCCATCAGCGTTGTATCATCAGCGAACAACAACTGACTCACTTCCCAAGCTCTCTCATCCACAACAGACTGCATACTTGCCCCTCTTTCCAAAACTCTTGCATTCACCTCCCTAACAACCCCATCCATAAACAAATCAAACAACCATGGAGACATCATATACCCCTGCCGTAAACCTTCACTGAGAACCAATTACTTTCCTCTCTTCCTACACGTACACATGCCTTACATCCTCGATAAAAACTTTTCACTGCTTCTAACAACTTGCCTCCCACACCATATATTCTTAACACCTTCCACAGAGCATCTCTATCAACTCTATCATATGCCCTCTCCAGATCCATGAATGTTACATACAAATCCATTTGCTTTTCTAAGTATTTCTCACATACATTCTTCAAAGCAGACACCTGATCCACACCACTTCTGAAACCACACTGCTCTTCCCCAATCTGATGCTCTGTACATGCCTTCGCCCTCTCAATCAATACCCTCCCATATAATTTACCAGGAATACTCAACAAACTTATATCTCTGTAATGTGAGCACTCACTTTTATCCTCTTTGCCTTTATACAATGGCACTATGCAAGCATTCCGCCAATCCTCAGGCACCTCACATACATAAATCAAATAACCGTACCAAACAGTCAACAATACAGTCACCCCCTTTTTAAATAGACTCCACGGCAATGCCATCCAAACCCGTTGCCTTGCCGGCTTTCATCTTCCGGAAAGCTTCTACTACCTCTTCTCTGTTTACCAAATCATTTTCCCTAACCCTCTCACTTTGCACACCAACACGACCAAAACACCCTATATCTGCCACTCTATCATCAAACACATTCAATAAACCTTCAAAATACTCACTCAATCTCCTTCTCACATCAGAACTACTTGTTATCACCTCTCCATTAGTCCCCTTCACTTTGGTTCGCATTTGTTCCCTTGTCTTACGCACTATATTTACCTCCTTTCAAATCATCTTTTTATTCTTCCTAAAATTTAATGATATTCTCTCACCCAAACTCTCATTTGCCCTCTTTTTCACCAGTTGCACCTTTCTCTTGACCTGCTACCTCTTTTTTTTTATACACCTCCCAATCATTTGCATTACTTCCCTGCAAAAATCGTCCAAATGCCTTTCTCATCTCTTTCACTAATGATTTTACCTCTTCACCCCACCACTCACTCACTACCCTTTCTAATCTGCCCACCTCCCACGCTTCTTATGCCACAAGCATATTTTGCACAAGCCATCACTGCTTCCCTAAATAAATCCTGTTCCTCCCCCACTCCCCTTACCTCCTTTGTTCTCACCTTTTTCCATTCCATATATGTATACATATATATATATATATATATATATATATATATATATATATATATATATATATATATATATATATATATATATATATATATATATATATATATATATATATGATAATATATAATAATAAATAATAATAAAAATATATATATATATATATATATATATATATATATATATATATATATATATATATATATATATATATATATATATATATATATATATATACATATATATATATATATATTTTTTTTTTTGCTTTGTCGCTGTCTCCCGCGTTTGCGAGGTAGCGCAAGGAAACAGACGAAAGAAATGGCCCAACCCCCACCCATACTCATGTATATACATACGTCCACACACGCAAATATACATACATACACAGCTTTCCATGGTTTACCCCAGACGCTTCACATGCCTTGATTCAATCCACTGACAGCACGTCAACCCCGGTATACCACATCGCTCCAATTCACTCTATTCCTTGCCCTCCTTTCACCCTCCTACATGTTCAGGCCCCGATCACACAAAATCTTTTTCACTCCGTCTTTCCACCTCCAATTTGGTCTCCCTCTTCTCCTCGTTCCCTCCACCTCCGACACATATATCCTCTTGGTCAATCTTTCCTCACTCATTCTCTCCATGTGCCCAAACCATTTCAAAACACCCTCTTCTGCTCTCTCAACCACGCTCTTTTTATTTCCACACATCTCTCTTACAATTACGTTACCTACTCGATCAAACCACCTCAGACCACACATTGTCCTCAAACATCTCATTTCCAGCACATCCATCCTCCTGCGCACAACTCTATCCGTAGCCCACGCCTCGCAACCATACAACATTGTTGGAACCACTATTCCTTCAAACATACCCATTTTTGCTTTCGGGATAATGTTCTCGACTTCCACACATTCTTCAAGGCTCCCAGAATTTTCTCCCCCTCCCCCACCCTATGATCCACTTCCGCTTCCATGGTTCCATCCGCTGACAGATCCACTCCCAGATATCTAAAACACTTTCACTTGCTCCAGTTTTTCTCCATTCAAACTCACCTCCCAATTGACTTGACCCTCAACCCTACTGTACCTAATAACCTTTGCTCTTATTCACATTTACTCTTAACTTTCTTCTTCCACACACTTTACCAAACTCCGTCACCAGCTTCTGCAGTTTCTCACATGAATCCGCCACCAGCGCTGTATCATCAGCGAACAACAACTGACTCACTTCCCAAGCTCTCTCATCCCCAACAGACTTCATACTTGCCCCTCTTTCCAAGACTCTTGCATTTACCTCCCTAACAACCCCATCCATAAACAAATTAAACAACCATGGAGACATCACACACCCCTGCCGCAAACCTACATTCACTGAGAACCAATCACTTTCCTCTCTTCCTACACGTACACATGCCTTACATCCTCGATAAAAACTTTTCACTGCTTCTAACAACTTGCCTCCCACACCATATAATCTTAATACCTTCCACAGAGCATCTCTATCAACTCTATCATATGCCTTCTCCAGATCCATAAATGCTACATACAAATCCATTTGCTTTTCTAAGTATTTCTCACATACATTCTTCAAAGCAAACACCTGATCCACACATCCTCTACCACTTCTGAAACCACACTGCTCTTCCCCAATCTGATGCTCTGTACATGCCTTCACCCTCTCAATCAATACCCTCCCATATAATTTACCAGGAATACTCAACAAACTTATACCTCTGTAATTTGAGCACTCACTCTTATCCCCTTTGCCTTTGTACAATGGCACTATGCACGCATTCCGCCAATCCTCAGGCACCTCACCATGAGTCATACATACATTAAATAACCTTACCAACCAGTCAACAATACAGTCACCCCCTTTTTTAATAAATTCCACTGCAATACCATCCAAACCTGCTGCCTTGCCGGCTTTCATCTTCCGCAAAGCTTTTACTACCTCTTCTCTGTTTACCAAATCATTTTCCCTAACCCTCTCACTTTGCACACCACCTCGACCCAAACACCCTATATCTGCCACTCTGTCATCAGACACATTCAACAAACCTTCAAAATACTCATTCCATCTCCTTCTCACATCACCACTACTTGTTATCACCTCCCCATTTACGCCCTTCACTGAAGTTCCCATTTGCTCCCTTGTCTTACGCACCCTATTTACCTCCTTCCAGAACATCTTTTTATTCTCCCTAAAATTTACTGATAGTCTCTCACCCCAACTCTCATTTGCCCTTTTTTTCACCTCTTGTACCTTTCTCTTGACCTCCTGTCTCTTTCTTTTATACTTCTCCCACTCAATTGCATTATTTCCCTGCAAAAATCGTCCAAATGCCTCTCTCTTCTCTTTCACTAATACTCTTACTTCTTCATCCCACCACTCACTACCCTTTCTAAACAGCCCACCTCCCACTCTTCTCATGCCACAAGCATCTTTTGCGCAATCCATCACTGATTCCCTAAATACATCCCATTCCTCCCCCACTCCCCTTACTTCCATTGTTCTCACCTTTTTCCATTCTGTACACAGTCTCTCCTGATACTTCTTCACACAGGTCTCCTTCCCAAGCTCACTTACTCTCAGCACCTTCTTCACCCCAACATTCACTCTTCTTTTCTGAAAACCCATACTAATCTTCACCTTAGCCTCCACAAGATAATGATCAGACATCCCTCCAGTTGCACCTCTCAGCACATTGACATCCAAAAGTCTCTCTTTCGCACGCCTGTCAATTAACACGTAATCCAATAACGCTCTCTGGCCATCTCTCCTACTTACATAAGTATACTTATGTATATCTCGCTTTTTAAACCAGGTATATATATATATATATATATATATATATATATATATATATATATATATATATATATATATATATATATCTTTTTTTTGCTTTGTCGCTGTCTCCCGCGTTTGCGAGGTAGCGCAAGGAAACAGACGAAAGAAATGGCCCAAACCCCCCCCCATACACATGTATATACATACGTCCACACACGCAAATATACATACCTACACAGCTTTCCATGGTTTACCCCAGATGCTTCACATGCCCTGATTCAATCCACTGACAGCACGTCAACCCCGGCATACCACATCGATCCAATTCACTCTATTCCTTGCCCTCCTTTCACCCTCCTGCATGTTCAGGCCCCGATCACACAAAATCTTTTTCACTCCGTCTTTCCACCTCCAATTTGGTCTCCCACTTCTCGTTCCCTCCACCTCCGACACATGTATCCTCTTGGTCAATCTTTCCTCACTCATTCTCTCCATGTGCCCAAACCATTTCAAAACACCCTCTTCTGCTCTCTCAACCACGCTCTTTTTATTTCCACACATCTCTCTTACCCTTACGTTACTTACTCGATCAAACCACCTCACACCACACATTGTCCTCAAACATCTCATTTCCAGCACATCCATCCTCCTGCGCACAACTCTATCCGTAGCCCACGTATCGCAACCATACAACATTGTTGGAACCACTATTCCTTCAAACATACCCATTTTTGCTTTCGGAGATAATGTTCTCGACTTCCACACATTCTTCAAGGCTCCCAGAATTTTCGCTCCCTCCGCCACCCTATGATTCACTTCCGCTTCCATGGTTCCATCCGCTGCCAGATCCACTCCCAGATATCTAAAACACTTTACTTCCTCCAGTTTTTCTCCATTGAAACTTACCTCCCAATTGACTTGACCCTCAACCCTACTGTACCTAATAACCTTGCTGTTATTCACATTTACTCTTAACTTTCTTCTTTCACACACTTTACCAAACTCAGGGGGTGACTGTATTGTTGACTGGTTGGTAAGGTTATTTAATGTATGTATGACTCATGGTGAGGTGCCTGAGGATTGGCGGAATGCGTGCATAGTGCCATTGTACAAAGGCAAAGGGGATAAGAGTGAGTGCTCAAATTACAGAGGTATAAGTTTGTTGAGTATTCCTGGTGAATTATATCAGAGGGTATTGATTGAGAGGGTAAAGGTATGTACAGAGCATCAGATTGGGGAAGAGCAGTGTGGCTTCAGAATTGGTAGGGGATGTGTGGATCAGGTGTTTGCTTTGAAGAATGTATGTGAGAAATACTTAGAAAAGCAAATGGATTTGTATGTAGCATTTATGGATCTGGAGAAGGCATATGATAGAGTTGATAGAGATGCTCTGTGGAAGGTATTAAGAATATATGGTGTGGGAGGCAAGTTGTTAGAAGCAGTGAAAAGTTTTTATCGAGGATGTAAGGCATGTGTACGTGTAGGAAGAGAGGAAAGTGATTGGTTCTCAGTGAATGTAGGTTTGCGGCAGGGGTGTGTGATGTCTCCATGGTTGTTTAATTTGCTTATGGATGGGGTTGTTATGGAGGTGAATGCAAGAGTTTTGGAAAGAGGGGCAAGTATGAAGTCTGTTGGGGATGAGAGAGCTTGGGAAGTGAGTCAGTTGTTGTTCGCTGATGATACAGCGCTAGTGGCTGATTCATGTGAGAAACTGCAGAGGCTGGTGACTGAGTTTGGTAAAGTGTGTGAAAGAAGAAAGTTAAGAGTAAATGTGAATAAGAGCAAGGTTATTAGGTACAGTAGGGTTGAGGGTCAAGTCAATTGGGAGGTGAGTTTGAATGGAGAAAAACTGGAGGAAGTGAAATGTTTTAGATATCTGGGAGTGGATCTGGCAGCGGATGGAACCATGGAAGCGGAAGTGGATCATAGGGTGGGGGAGGGGGCGAAAATTCTGGGAGCCTTGAAGAATGTGTGGAAGTCGAGAACATTATCTCGGAAAGCAAAAATGGGTATGTTTGAAGGAATAGTGGTTCCAACAATGTTGTATGGTTGCGAGGCGTGGGCTATGGATAGAGTTGTGCGCAGGAGGATGGATGTGCTGGAAATGAGATGTTTGAGGACAATGTGTGGTGTGAGGTGGTTTGATCGAGTAAGTAATGTAAGGGTAAGAGAGATGTGTGGAAATAAAAAGAGCTGGTTGAGAGAGCAGAAGAGGGTGTTTTGAAATGGTTTGGGCACATGGAGAGAATGAGTGAGGAAAGATTGACCAAGAGGATATATGTGTCGGAGGTGGAGGGAATGAGGAGGAGAGGGAGACCAAATTGGAGGTAGAAAGATGGAGTGAAAAAGATTTTGTGTGATCGGGGCCTGAATATGCAGGAGGGTGAAAGGAGGGCAAGGAATAGAGTGAATTGGAGCGATGTGGTATACCGGGGTTGACGTGCTGTCAGTGGATTGAATCAAGGCATGTGAAGCGTCTGGGGTAAACCATGGAAGGCTGTGTAGGTATGTATATTTGCGTGTGTGAACGTATGTATATACATGTGTATGGGGGTGGGTTGGGCCATTTCTTTCGTCTTTTTCCTTGCGCTACCTCGCAAACGCGGGAGACAGCGACAAAGCAAAAAAAAAAAAAAAAAAAAAAATATATATATATATATATATATATATATATATATATATATATA
Organism: Panulirus ornatus; assembly: GCF_036320965.1. Taxonomy (NCBI): domain Eukaryota; kingdom Metazoa; phylum Arthropoda; class Malacostraca; order Decapoda; family Palinuridae; genus Panulirus; species Panulirus ornatus. The sequence goes on from NC_092278.1 coordinate 29,974,898, forward strand.
TATATTACATATATATATATATATATATATATATATATATATATATATATATATATATATATATATATATATATATATATATATATATATATATATATATATATATATATATATATATATATATATATATATATATATATATGCAATAATGTAATAATGCACCGAAACCACTGCTCCCTTCCCACATCCAGGCTCCACACAACTTTCCATGGTTTACCCCACACGCTTCACATGCCCTGGTTCAATCCATTGGCAGCACCTCGATCCCGGTATACCACATCGTTCCAATTCACTCTGTTCCTTGCACGCCTTTCACCCTCCTGCATGTTCAGGTCCGATCACTCAAAATCTTTTTCGCTCCATCTTTTCACCTCCAATTTGGTCTCCCACTTCTCCTCGTTCCCTCCACCTATGACACATATATCCTCTTGGTCAGTCTTTCCTCACTCATTCTCTCCATGTGGCCAAACCATTTCAAAACACCTTCTTCTGCTCTCTCAACCACACTCTTTTTATTTCCACACATCTCTCTTACCCTTACATTACTTAGTCGATCAAACCACCTCACACCACATATTGTCCTCAAACATCTTATTTCCAGCACATACACCCTCCTGCTCACAACTCTATCCATAGCCCACGCCTCGCAACCATACAACATTGTTGGTACCACTATTCCTTCAAACATACCCATTTTTGCTTTCCGAGATAATGTTCTCGGCTTCCAAACATTCCTCAAGGCTCCCAGAATTTTCGCCCCCTCCCCCACCCTATGATTCACTTCCGCTTCCATGGTTCCATCCACTGCCAGATCCACTCCCAGATATCTAAAACACTTTACTTCCTCCAGTTTTTCTCCATTGAAACTTACCTCCCAATTGACTTGACCCTCAACCCTACTGTACCTAATAACCTTGCTTATTCACATTTACTCTTAACTTTCTTCTTTCACACACTTTACCAAACTCAGTCACCAGCTTCTGCAGTTTCTTACATGAATCAGCCACCAGCGCTGTAACATCAGCGAACAACAACTGACTTACTTCCCAAGCTCTCTCATCCACAACAGACTGCATACTTGCCCCTCTTTCCAAAACTCTTGCATTGACCTCCCTAACAACCCCATCCATAAACAAATTAAACAACCATGGAGACATCACACACCCCTGCCGCAAACCTACATTCACTGAGAACCAATTACTTTCCTCTCTTCCTACACGTACATATGCCTTATATCCTCGATAAAAACTTTTCACTGCTTCTGACAACTTGCCTCCCGCACCATATATTTTCAAAACCTACTATAGAGCATCTCTATCAACTCTATCATATGCCTTCTCCAGATCCATAAATGCTACATACAAATCCATTTGTTTTTCTAAGTATTTCTCACATACATTCTTCAAAGCAAGCACCTTATCCACACATCCTCTACCACTTCTGAAACCACACTGCTCTTCCCCAATCTGATGCTCTGTACATTCCTTCACCCTCTCAATCAATACCCTTCCATATAATTTACCAGAAATACTCAACAAACTTATACCTCTTTAATTTGAGCACTCACTCTTATCCCCTTTGCCTTTGTACAACGGCACTATGCAAGCATTCCGCCAATCCTCAGGTACCTCACCATGAATTATACATACATTAGATAACCTTACCAACCAGTCAACAATACAGTCACCCCCTTATTTAATAAATTCCACTGCAATACCATCCAAACCTGCTGCCTTGCCGGCTTTCATCTTCCGTAAAGCTTTTACTACCTCTTTTCTATTCACCAAATCATTTTCCCTAATCCTCTCACTTTGCACATCACCTCGACCAAAACACCCTATATCTGCCACTCTCTCATCAAACACATTCAACAAACCTTCAAAATACTCACTCCATCTCCTTCTAACATCACTACTACTTGTTATCACCTCCCCATTAGCGCCCTTCACTGAAGTTCCCATTTGCTCCCTTGTCTTACGCACTTTATTTACCTCCTTCCAAAACATCTTTTTATTGTCTCTGAAATTTAATGATACTCTCTCACCCCAACTCTCATTTGCCCTCTTTTTTACCTCTTGCATCTTTCTCTTGACCTCCTGCCTCTTTCTTTTATACATCTCCCACTCATTTGCCTTTTTTCCCTGCAAAAATCGTCCAAATGCCTCTCTCTTCTCTTTCACTAATAATCATACTTCTTCATCCCATCGCTCACTACTTTTTCTAATCAACCCACCTCCCACGTTTCTCATGCCACAAGCATCTTTTGCGCAAGCCATCACTGCTTCCCTAAATACATCCTATTCCTCCCACACTCCCCTTGCCTCCTTTGTTCACACCTTTTTCCATTCTGTACTCAGTCTCTCCTGGTACTTCCTCACACAAGTCTCCTTCCCAAGCTCACTTACTCTCACCACTCTCTTCACCCCATCATTCTCTCTTCTTTTCTGAAATCCCCCAGAAATCTTCACCTTCGCCTCCACAAGATAATGATAAGACATCCCTCCAGTTGCACCTCTCAGCACATTAACATCCAAAAGTCTCTCTTTCGAACGCCTATCAATTAACACGTAATCCAATAACGCTCTCTGGCCATCTCTCCTACTTACATACGTATACTTATGTATATCTCGCTTTTAAACCAGGTATTCCCAATTACCACTCCTTTTTCAGCACATAAATCTGCAAGCTCTTCACCATTTCCATTTACAACACTGAACACTCCATGTATACCAAATATTCCCTCAACTGCCACATTACTCACCTTTGCATTGAAATCACCCATCACTATAACCCGGTCTTGTGCATCAAAACTGCTAACACACTCATTCAGCTGCTCCCAGAACACTTGCCTCTCATGATCTTTCTTCTCATACCCAGGTGCATATGCACCAATAATCACCCATATCTCTCCATCAACTTTCAGTTATACCTATATCAATCTAGAATTTACTTTCTTACACTCTATCACATACTCCCACAACTCCTGATTCAGGAGTACTGCTACTCCTTCCCTTGCTCTTCTCCTCTCACTAACCCCAGTCTTTACTCCCAAGACATTCCCAAACCACTCTTCCCCTTTACCCTTGAGCTTTGTTTCACTCAGAGCCCAAACAATCAGGTTCCTTTCCTCAAACATACTACCTATCTCTCCTTTTTTCTCATCTTGTTTACATCCACACACATTTAGACACCCCAATCTGAGCCTTCGAGGAGGATGAGCACTCCTCGCGTGACTCCTTCTTCTGTTTCCCCGTTTAGAAAGTTGAAGTACAAGGAGGGGAGGGTTTCTGGCCCCCCGTTGCCGTCCCCTTTAGTCGCCTTCTACGACACGTGAGGAATGTGTGGGAAGTATTCTTTCCCCCCTATCCCCTATATATATATATATACATATATATATATATATATATATATATATATATATATATATATATATATATATATATATATATATATATATATATATATATATATATATATATATATATATATATATATATATATATATATATATATATATATATATATATATCCCTGGGGATAGGGGATTAAGAATACTTCCCACGTATTCCCTGCGTGTCGTAGAAGGCGACTAAAAGGGGAGGGAGCGGGGGGCTGGAAATCCTCCCCTCTCGGTTTTTTTTTTTTTTTTTTCAATTTTCCAAAAGAAGAAACAGAGAATTGTGCCAGGTGAGGGTATTCCCTCAAAGGCCCAGTCCTCTGTTCTTAACGCTACCTCGCTAATGCGGGAAATGGCGAATAGTTTGAAAGAAAAAAGATATATATATATATATATATATATATATATATATATATATATATATATTTTTTTTTTTTTTTCATACTATTCGCCATTTCCCGCATTAGCGAGGTAGCGTTAAGAACAGAGGACTGGGCCTTTGAGGGAATATCCTCATATGGCCCCCTTCTCTGTTCCTTCCTTTGGAAAATTTAAATACATATATATTTCTTCTTTTCTTTTATACTATTCGCCATTTCCCGCATTAGCGAGGTAGCGTTGAGAACAGAGGACTGGGCCCTTGAGGGAATATCCTCACCTGGGCCCCTTCTCTGTTCCCTCTTTTGGAAAATTAAAAAAAAAAAGTGAGAGGGGAGGATTTCCAGCCCCCCGCTCCCTCCCCTTTTAGTCGCCTTCTACGACACGCAGGGAATACGTGGGAAGTATTCTTTCTCCCCTATCCCCAGGGATAATATATATATATATATATATATATATATATATATATATATATATATATATATATATATATATACCATAAAAATTTTTTTTTTTTTTTTATATATATATACCATAAAGAATTTTTTTTTTTTTATATATATATACCATAAAGAATTTTTTTTTTTTTTTATATATATATACTATAAAGAAATTTTTTTTTTTTTTTTTATATATATATACCATAAAGAAATTTTTTCAAGGATTTTGAAACTGAAATAAAGAATTCTAATCATGTATATCAGGAAATGTCATATCAGAATCCCAGTTTGCCTGCAGAAATGTTATGAATCATATCCTGAATGCGTTTCAGTTCATTAAACTTCTTTGTCATATCCTCTAGTTCTGCTTCTTTTGCTGACATGGCTTCTTCATGACTGTGTATCAGCAATTCCAACTCTGACTTCTCCTTTTTCTGCTGTATCAGCACTTTCTCTACTCTTTGATTTTCTTTCTGCAACTCATCGTATTCTCTCCTTCCTTTTTCAGTTCTTCCTCTAACTTTTGGTTATGGTCTTGTAACTTTTGTTGTTTCTCTTGTTCCTCCTTGATCTGCTTATGGACATTTTTGTTTTCGTTGTGGGCATCAGATAACTGTCGCTGAAGCTTGCGAATTTTCTCCTCTCGAATATCAAGACTCTCTCTCAGTGCAGATAATTCCTTCTGCAAATCCACTTTCTGTCTTTCTATGTCAGTTTTTTCCTTACGATAAGTATCTCGAAGCTCCCTAACAGAACTCTGAATCTGAGAAATGCTTGTCTGCAGTTCAGAATTTACTTTTTGGACTCCTTGTAGACGCTCCTCCCATGTACACAGAAGGCTTCGTAGATAATCATTCTGCACTCTTGTTTGTAGAAACGAGTGATGTGTCTGCCTGTTCTGCACATCTGCTGCATTCAGTGCATTCTGCAGCGACCTTTCCATATGAGCCATAGCTGCCATCCTATATTCATACATTTCCATTATATCTGTCAGTGCACAGTCCTTCAGCTCCATCTTATCAACAGTGCCTCTAAGTCGAGCAATCATGTTGTCCACATTTTCTTCAGAACCTGGGGAAAAAAGCGGTAGATGACACTGGACACCAAAGAGTTTTGTCTTTGGCTCATAAACATCCATTTTCATGGATATATATATCATGGATATATATATATATATATATATATATATATATATATATATATATATATATATATATATATATATATATATATATATTTTTTTTTTTTTTTTTTTTTTTTATACTTTGTCGCTGTCTCCCGCGTTTGCGAGGTAGCGCAAGGAAACAGACGAAAGAAATGGCCCAACCCCCCCCCCCCCCATACACATGTACATACACACGTCCAGACACGCAAATATACATACCTACACAGCTTTCCATGGTTTACCCCAGACGCTTCACATGCCTTGCTTCAATCCACTGACAGCACGTCAACCCCTGTATACCACATGACTCCAATTCACTCTATTTCTTGCCCTCCTTTCACCCTCCTGCATGTTCAGGCCCCGATCACACAAAATCTTTTTCACTCCATCTTTCCACCTCCAATTTGGTCTCCCTCTTCTCCTCGTTCCCTCCACCTCCGACACATATATCCTCTTGGTCAATCTCTCCTCACTCATTCTCTCCATGTGCCCAAACCATTTCAAAACACCCTCTTCTGCTCTCTCGACCACGCTCTTTTTATTTCCACACATCTCTCTTACCCTTACGTTACTTACTCGATCATATATATATATATATATATATATATATATATATATATATATATATATATATATCATGGATATATATATATATATATCATTATTTTTGTTTTGTTTTGTCGCTGTCTACAGCGTTAGCGAGGTAGCGCAAGGAAACAAACGAAAGAATGGCCCAACCCACTCCATACACATGTATATACATACGCGTCCACACACGGAAATATACATACCTACGCACCTCAACGTATACATATATATACACACACAGACATATACATATATACACATGTACATAATTCATACTCTCTGCCTTTATTGATTCTCATCGCCACCCTGCCACACATGGAATAACAACCCCCTCCCCTCTCATGTGCACGAGGTAGCGCTAGGAAAAGAAAACAAAGGCCCCATTCTTCCACACTCAATCTCTAGCTGTCATGTAATAATGCACCAAAACACCGCTCCCTTTCCACATCCAGGCCACACACAACTTTCCATGGTTTACCCCAGACGCTTCACATGCCCTGGTTCAAACCATTGACAGCACGTCGACCCCGGTATACCACATCGTTCCAATTCACTCTATTCCTTGCACGCCTTTCACCCCCTTGCATGTTCAGGCTCCGATCACTCAAAATCTTTTTCACTCCATCTTTCCACTTCCAATATATATATATACATATATATCTTCGTCACCCCACCAATCACTACCCTTTCTAATCTGCCCACCTCCCACATTTCTCATGCCACAAGCATCTATTGCGCAAGCCATCACTGCTTCCCTAAATACATCCCATTCCTCCCCCACTCCCCTTACGTCGTTTGTTGTCCCTTGTTTCCATTTTGTACTCAGTCTCTCCTGGTACTTCCCCACACAAGTCTCCTTCCCAAGCTCACTTACTTTCACCACTGTCTTCATCCCAACATTTTCTTTTCTTTTCTGAAAACCTTTACAAATCTTCACCGACGCCTCCACAAGATGATAATCAGACATCCCTCCAGTTGCACCTCTCAGCACATTAACATCCCAAAATCTCTGTTTCACGCATCTATCAATTAGCACGTAATTCAATATCGCTCTCAGGCCATCTCTCCTACTTACATACGTATACTTATGTATATCTCGCTTTTTAAACCAGGTATTCCCAATCACCAGTCCTTTTTCAGCACACAAATGTACAAGCTCTTCACCATTTCCATTTACAACACTGAACACCCCATGTATACCAATTATTCCCTCAACTGCCACATTACTCACCTTTGCATTCAAATCACCCATCACTATAACCCGGTCTCGTGCATCAAAACTGCTAACACACTCACTCAGCTGCTCCCAAAACACTTACCTCACATGATCTTTCTTCTCATGCCCAGGTGCATAGGCACCAATAATCACCCACCTCTCCATCCACTTTTCAGTTTTATCCAGATCCAATCTAGAGTTTACTTCCTTACACTCTATCACATACTCCCAACAACTACTGTTTCAGGATTAGTGCTACTCCTTACTTTGCTCTTGTCTTCTCACTAACCTCTGACTTTACTCCCAAAACATTCCCAACCCAATATTGACCGGGAAATGTATAAAAGAAAAAGGCAGGAGGTCAAGAGAAAGATGCAAGAGGTGAAAAAGAGGGCAATGAGGGTTGGGGTGAGAGAGTATCATTAGATTTTGGGGAGAATAAAAAGATGATTTAGAAGGAGGTAAATATAGTGCGTAAGACGAGAGAACAAATGGGAACATCGGTTAAGGAGGCTAATGGGGAGATAATAACAAGTAGTGGTGATATAAGAAGGAGATGGTGGGAGTATTTTGAAGGTTTGTTGAGTGTGTTAGATGATAGAGTGGCAGATATAGGGTGTTTTGGTCAAGGTGGTGTGCGAAGTGAGAGGGGTCAGGGAGATTGGTTTGGTAAACAGAGAAGAGGCAGTGAAATCTTTCCGGAAGATGAAAGCCGATAAGGCGGCGGGTTTGGATGGTTTTGCAGTGGAATTTATCAAAAAAGTGGGTGACTGTGTTGTTGACTGGTTGGTGGGGATATTCAATTTATGTATGGCTCATGATGAAGTACATGAGGATTGGCGGAATTCATGCATAATGGTATTGTACAAAGGCAAAGGGGATAAAGGTGAGTGTTTAAATTACAGAGGTTTAAGTTTGTTGAGTATTCCTGGGAAATTATATGGGAGGGTATTGATTGAGAGAGTGAAGGCATGTAAAGAGCATCATACTGGGTAAGAGCAGTGTGGTTTCAGAAGTGGTAGATGATGTGTGGATCAGGTGTTTACTTTGAAGAATGTATGCGAGAAATACTTAGAAAAACAAATGGATTTGTACGTAACTTTTATGGATCTGGAGAAAAGCATATATTAGAATTGACAGAGATGCTCTGTGGAGGGTATTAAGAATATATGGTGTAAGGTACGTTGCTAGAAGCACTGAAAAGTGTTTATCGAGGATGTAAGGCATGTGCGCGAGCAGGAAGAGAGGAAAGTAATTGGTTCTCAGTGAATGTCGGTTTGCGGTAGGTGTGCATAATGTCTTCACGGTTGTTTAATTTGTTCATGAATGGGTTGCTAGGGAAGTGAATGCAAGAGTTTTGGAGAGAGGGGCAAGAATGTAGTCTGTTGTGGATAAGAGGGCTCGGAAAGTGAGTCATTTGTTGTTCGCTGATAGTACAGCGCTGGTGGCTAATTAGGGTGAGAAACTGCAGGAGCTGGTGACTGAGTTTGGTAAGTGTGGGAAAGAAGAAAGCAGTAGGGTTGAGGGACAAGTCTACTGGAAGATAAGTTTGAATGGAGAAAAACTGGAGGAAGTGAAGTGTTTTAGATATCTGGGAGTGGATTTAACAACGGATGGAACCATGGAAGCGGAAGTGAGTCACAGGGTGGGGAAGGGGGCGAAAGTTCTGGGAGCGTTGAAAAATGTGTGAAAGGCGAGAACATTATCTCGGAAAGCAAAAATGGCTATGTTTGAAGGAACAGTGGTTCCAACAATGTTAAATGGTTGCGAGGCGTGGGCTATAGATAAAGTTGTACGGAGGAGGGTGGATGTGCTGGAAATGAGATGTTTGAGGACAGTATGTGATATGAGGTGGTTTGATCGAGTAAGTAATGAAAGGGTAAGAGAGATGTGTGGTAATAGAAAGAGTGTGGTTGAGAGAACAGAAGAGGGTGTTTTGAAACGGTTTGGTCACATGGAGAGAATGAGTGAGGAAAGATTGACCATGAGGATAAATGTGTCAGAGGTGAAGGGAACGAGGAGAAGTGGGAGACCAAATTGGAGGTGGAAAGATGGAGTGAAAAATATTTTGAGTGATCGTGGCCTGAACATGCAAGAGGGTGAAAGGCGTGCAAGGAATAGAGTGCATTGGAACGAAGTGGTATATCGAGGTATATATATATATATATATATATATACCTCGATATACCACTATTTTTTTTTTTTTTTTTATTTTTCCAAAAGAAGGAACAGAGAAGGGGGCCAGGTGAGAATATTCCCTCAAAGGCCCAGTCCTCTGTTCTTAACGTTACCTCGCTAACGCGGGAAATGGCGAATAGTATGAAAGAAAAAGAAAGAAATGTATATATATATATTTTTTTTTTTCTTTTTTTTTTTGTCGCTGTCTCCCGCGTTTGCGAGGTTGCGCAAAGAAACAGACGAAAGAAATGGCCCAACCCACCCCCATACACATGTATATACATACGTCCACACACGCAAATATACATACCTACACAGCTTTCCATGGTTTACCCCAAACGCTTCACATGCCTTGATTCAATCCACTGACAGCACGTCAACCCCGGTATACCACATCGCTCCAATTCACTCTATTCCTTGCCCTCCTTTCACCCTCCTGCATGTTCAGGCC
>NC_092278.1:29989710-30005427 GCF_036320965.1 Panulirus ornatus
ATGCACGCATTCCGCCAATCCTCAGGCACCTCACCATGAGTCATACATACATTAAATAACGTTACCAACCAGTCAAGAATACAGTCACCCCCTTTTTTAATAAATTCCACTGCAATACCATCCAAACCTGCTGCCTTGCCGGCTTTCATCTTCCGCAAAGCTTTTACTACCTCGTCTCTGTTTACCAAATCATTTTCCCTAACCCTCTCACTTTGCACACCACCTCGACCAAAACACACTATATCTGCCACTCTATCATCAAACACATTCAACAAACCTTCAAAATACTCACTCCATCTCCTTCTCACATCACCACTACTTGTTATCACCTCCCCATTTGCGCCCTTCACTGAAGTTCCCATTTGCTCCCTTGTCTTACGCACTTTATTTACCTCCTTCCAGAACATCTTTTTATTCTCCCTAAAATTTAATGATACTCTCTCACCCCAACTCTCATTTGCCCTTTCTTTCACCTCTTGCACCTTTCTCTTGACCTCCTGTCTCTTTCTTTTATATATATATATATATATATATATATATATATATATATATATATATATATATATATATATTGGAAAGGATCACAATTTTGCGCGTGATCAAGATATTCTTATGAGTCCACGGGGAAAATGAAAAACGAAAAGTTCCCAAGTGCACTTTCGTGTAATAATCACATCATCAGGGGAGACACAAGAGAGGAATATAACAGTCAGTTGATATACATCGAAGAGACGAAGCTAGGACGCCATTTGGTAAACATGTTTACTAAAAATATATATATATATATATATATATATATATATATATATATATATATATATATATATATATATATATATATATATATATATATATGTATATATATATATATATATATATATATATATATATATATATATATATATATATATATTTTTTTTTTTTTTTTTTTTTTATACTTTGTCGCTGTCTCCCGCGTTTGCGAGGTAGCGCAAGGAAACAGACGAAAGAAATGGCCCAACCCCCCCCCCCCCCCATACACATGTACATACACACGTCCACACACGCAAATATACATACCTACACAGCTTTCCATGGTTTACCCCAGACGCTTCACATGCCTTGCTTCAATCCACTGACAGCACGTCAACCCCTGTATACCACATGACTCCAATTCACTCTATTTCTTGCCCTCCTTTCACCCTCCTGCATGTTCAGGCCCCGATCACACAAAATCTTTTTCACTCCATCTTTCCACCTCCAATTTGGTCTCCCTCTTCTCCTCGTTCCCTCCACCTCCGACACATATATCCTCTTGGTCAATCTCTCCTCACTCATTCTCTCCATGTGCCCAAACCATTTCAAAACACCCTCTTCTGCTCTCTCAACCACGCTCTTTTTATTTCCACACCTCTCTCTTACCCTTACGTTACTTACTCGATCAAACCACCTCACACCACACATTGTCCTCAAACATCTCATTTCCAGCACATCCATCCTCCTGCGCACATCTCTATCCATAGCCCACGCCTCGCAACCATACAACATTGTTGGAACCACTATTCCCTCAAACATACCCATTTTTGCTTTCCGAGATAATGTTCTCGACTTCCACACATTTTTCAAGGCTCCCAAAATTTTCGCCCCCTCCCCCACCCTATGATCCACTTCCGCTTCCATGGTTCCATCCGCTGACAGATCCACTCCCAGATATCTAAAACACTTCACTTCCTCCAGTTTTTCTCCATTCAAACTCACCTCCCAATTGACTTGACCCTCAACCCTACTGTACCTAATAACCTTGCTCTTATTCACATTTACTCTCAACTTTCTTCTTCCACACACTTTACCAAACTCAGTCACCAGCTTCTGCAGTTTCTCACATGAATCAGCCACCAGCGCTGTATCATCAGCGAACAACAACTGACTCACTTCCCAAGCTCTCTCATCCCCAACAGACTTCATACTTGCCCCTCTTTCCAGGACTCTTGCATTTACCTCCCTAACAACCCCATCCATAAACAAATTAAACAACCATGGAGACATCACACACCCCTGCCGCAAACCTACATTCACTGAGAACCAATCACTTTCCTCTCTTCCTACACGTACACATGCCTTACATCCTCGATAAAAACTTTTCACTGCTTCTAACAACTTGCCTCCCACACCATATATTCTTAATACCTTCCACAGAGCATCTCTATCAACTCTATCATATGCCTTCTCCAGATCCATAAATGCTACATACAAATCCATTTGCTTTTCTAAGTATTTCTCACATACATTCTTCAAAGCAAACACCTGATCCACACATCCTCTACCACTTCTGAAACCGCACTGCTCTTCCCCAATCTGATGCTCTGTACATGCCTTCACCCTCTCAATCAATACCCTCCCATATAATTTACCAGGAATACTCAACAAACTTATACCTCTGTAATTTGAGCACTCACTCTTATCCCCTTTGCCTTTGTACAATGGCACTATGCACGCATTCCGCCAATCCTCAGGCACCTCACCATGAGTCATACATACATTAAACAACCTTACCAACCAGTCAACAATACAGTCACCCCCTTTCTTAATAAATTCCACTGCAATGCCATCCAAACCTGCTGCCTTGCCGGCTTTCATCTTCCGCAAAGCTTTTACTACCTCTTCTCTGTTTACCAAATCATTTTCCCTAACCCTCTCACTTTGCACACCACCTCGACCAAAACACCCTATATCTGCCACTCTGTCATCAGACACATTCAACAAACCTTCAAAATACTCATTCCATCTCCTTCTCACATCACCGCTACTTGTTATCACCTCCCCATTTACGCCCTTCACTGAAGTTCCCATTTGCTCCCTTGTCTTACGCACCCTATTTACCTCCTTCCAGAACATCTTTTTATTCTCCCTAAAATTTACTGATAGTCTCTCACCCCAACTCTCATTTGCCCTTTTTTTCACCTCTTGCACCTTTCTCTTGACCTCCTGTCTCTTTCTTTTATACTTCTCCCACTCAAATGCATTTTTTCCCTGCAAAAATCGTCCAAATGCCTCTCTCTTCTCTTTCACTAATACTCTTACTTCTTCATCCCACCACTCACTACCCTTTCTAAACAGCCCACCTCCCACTCTTCTCATGCCACAAGCATCTTTTGCGCAATCCATCACTGATTCCCTAAATACATCCCATTCCTCCCCCACTCCCTTTACTTCCATTGTTCTCACCTTTTTCCATTCTGTACACAGTCTCTCCTGGTACTTCCCCACACAGGTCTCCTTCCCAAGCTCACTTACTCTCACCACCTTCTTCACCCCAACATTCACTCCTCTTTTTTGAAAACCCATACTAATCTTCACCTTAGCCTCCACAAGATAATGATCAGACATCCCTCCAGTTGCACCTCTCAGCACATTAACATCCAAAAGTCTCTCTTTCGCACGCCTGTCAATTAACACGTAATCCAATAACGCTCTCTGGCCATCTCTCCTACTTACATAAGTATACTTATGTATATCTCGCTTTTTAAACCAGGTATTCCCAATCATCAGTCCTTTTTCAGCACATAAATCTACAAGCTCTTCACCATTTCCATTTACAACACTGAACACCCCATGCATACCAATTATTCCCTCAACTGCCACATTACTCACCTTCGCATTCAAATCACCCATCACTATAACCCGGTCTCGTGCATCAAAACCGCTAACACACCCATTTAGCTGCTCCCAAAACACTTGCCTCTCATGATCTTTCTTCTCATGCCCAGGTGCATATGCACCAATAATCACCCACCTCTCTCCATCAACTTTCAATTTTACCCATATTAATCGAGAATTTACTTTCTTACATTCTATCACATACTCCCACAACTCCTGTTTCATGAGTATTGCTACTCCTTCCCTTGCTCTTGTCCTCTCACTAACCCCTGACTTCACTCCCCAGACATTTCCAAACCACTCTTCCCCTTTACCCTTGAGCTTCGTTTCACTCAGAGCCAAAACATCCAGGTTCCTTTCCTCAAACATACTACCTATCTCTCCTTTTTTCACATCTTGGTTACATCCACACACATTTAGGCACCCCACTCTGAGCCTTCGAGGAGGATGATCACTCCCCGCGTGACTCCTTCTTCTGTTTCCCATTTTAGAAAGTTAATACAAGGAGGGGAGGATTTCCGGCCCCCCGCTCCCGTCCCCTCTAGTCGCTTTCTACGACACGCGAGGAATACGTGGGAAGTATTCTTTCACCCCTATCCCCAGGGATAATATACATATATATATACATATACTCACACACACACACACACACACACATGCACATACACACACACACACACATACATATATATACATATGAAAAATGTAAGAAACAATTTAGAAAACAAACTTTTAGCTTGAAATGAATGAAAAAAAATGAATGTCACATAATGGTTCAACCTCTGGCTATGGAAAAGGAAATGTACAATTTATTCACACAAACGTCAATAGCAGTTCTCATCAATTTCACCACTGTGTCAATAAGCTTCAATGTCTAAGCTACATTTTTCTCCAACTTCACTATTTTCTTGTCAAAAACACCATGCATGAAAACTATCACTCCATTAACACAACTATAAACATATATATATATATATATATATATATATATATATATATATATATATATATATATATATATATATATATATATATACATATTTATATATTTCCCATTTTAGAAAGTTAATACAAGGAGGGGAGGATTTCTGGCCCCCCGCTCCCGTCCCCTCTAGTCGCTTTCTACGACACGCGAGGAATACGTGGGAAGTATTCTTTCACCCCTATCCCAGGGATAATATACATATATATATACATATACACCTACACACACATACACATACATACGCACATATACACACACACGCACATACATATATATACATATGAAAAATGTAAGAAACAATTTGGGAAACTGAAACTTCTAGCTTGAAATGAATGAAAAAATGAATGTCACATAATGGTTCAACCTCTGGCTATGGAAAAAGGAAATGTATAATTTATTTACACAAACGTCAATAGCAGTTCTCATCAATTTAACCACTGTATCAATAAGCTTCAATGTCTAAGCTACATTTTTCTACAATTTCACTATTTTCTTGATAGAGATGCTCTGTGGAAGGTATTAAGAATATATGGTGTGGGAGGAAAGTTGTTAGAAGCAGTGAAAATTTTTATCGAGGATGTAAGGCATGTGTACGTGTAGGAAGAGAGGAAAGTGATTGGTTCTCAGTGAATGTAGGTTTGCGGCAGGGGTGTGTGATGTCTCCATTGTTGTTTAATTTGTTTATGGATGGGGTTGTTAGGGAGGTAAATGCAAGAGTTTTGGAAAGAGGGGCAAGTATGAAGTCTGTTGGGGATGAGAGAGCTTGGGAAGTGAGTCAGTTGTTGTTCGCTGATGATACAGCGCTGGTGGCTGATTCATGTGAGAAACTGCAGAAGCTGGTGACTGAGTTTGGTAAAGTGTGTGGAAGAAGAAAGTTAAGAGTAAATGTGAATAAGAGCAAGGTTATTAGGTACAGTAGGGTTGAGGGTCAAGTCAATTGGGAGGTGAGTTTGAATGGAGAAAAACTGGAGGAAGTGAAGTGTTTTAGATATCTGGGAGTGGATCTGGCAGCGGATGGAACCATGGAAGCGGAAGTGGATCATAGGGTGGGGGAGGGGGCGAAAATTCTGGGGGCCTTGAAGAATGTGTGGAAGTCGAGAACATTATCTCGGAAAGCAAAAATGGGTATATTTGAAAGAATAGTGGTTCCAACAATGTTGTATGGTTGCGAGGCGTGGGCTATGGATAGAGTTGTGTGCAGGAGGATGGATGTGCTGGAAATGAGATGTTTGAGGACAATGTGTGGTGTGAGGTGGTCTGATCAAGTGAGTAACGTAAGGGTAAGAGAGATGTGTGGAAATAAAAAGAGCGTGGTTGAGAGAGCAGAAGAGGGTGTTTTGAAGTGGTTTGGGCACATGGAGAGAATGAGTGAGGAAAGATTGACTAAGAGGATATATGTGTCGGAGGTGGAGGGAACGAGGAGAAGAGGGAGACCAAATTGGAGGTGGAAAGATGGAGTGAAAAAGATTTTGTGTGATCGGGGCCTGAACATGCAGGAGGGTGAAAGGAGGGCAAGGAATAAAGTGAATTGGAGCGATGTGGTATACCGGGGTTGACGTGCTGTCAGTGGATTGAATCAAGGCATGTGAAGCGTCTGGGGTAAACCATGGAAAGCTGTGTAGGTATGTATATTTGCGTGTGTGGACGTATGTATATACATGTGTATGGGGGGGGGTTGGGTCATTTCTTTCGTCTGTTTCCTTGCGCTACCTTGCAAACGCGGGAGACAGCGACAAAGTATAATAAAAATAATAATATATTTATATATATGTATATATATATATATATATATATATATATATATATATATATATATATATATATATATATATATATATATATATATATATATATATATATATATATATATATATATATCCCTGGGGATAGGGGAGAAAGAATACTTCCTACGAATTCCCTGCGTGTCGTAGAAGGCGACTAAAAGGGAAGGGAGCGGGGGGCTGGAAATCCTCCCCTCTCGGTTTTTTTTTTTTAATTTTCAAAAAGAAGGAACAGAGAAGGGGGCCAGGTGAGGTTATTCCCTCAAAGGCCCAGTCCTCTTTTCTTAACGCAACCTCGCTTATGCGGGAGATGGCGAATAGTATGAAAGAAAAGAAAGATATATATATATATATATATATATATATATATATATATATATATATATATATATATATATATATATATATATATATATATATTTTTTTTTTTTGCCGCTGTCTCCCGCGTTTGCGAGGTAGCGCAAGGAAACAGACGAAAGAAATGGCCCAACCCACCCCCATACACATGTATATACATACGTCCACACACGCAAATATACATACCTACACAGCTTTCTATGGTTTACCCCAGACGCTTCACATGCCCTGATATATATATATATATATATATATATATATATATATATATATATATATATATATATATATATATATATATATATATATATATATATATATATATATATATATATATATATATATATATATATATATATATATATATATATATATATATATATATCTTTCTTCTTTCTTTCAAACTGTTCGCCATTTCCCGCATTAGCGAGGTAGCGTTAAGAACAGAGGACTGGGCCTTTGAGGGAATACCCTCACCTGGCCCAATTCTCTGTTCCTTCTTTTGGAAAATTAAAAAAAAAAAAAAAAAAAAAAAAAAAAAAGAGAGGGGAGGATTTCCAGCCCCCCGCTCCCTCCCCTTTTAGTCGCCTTTTACGACACGCAGGGAATACGTGGGAAGTATTCTTTGTCCCCTATCCCCTATATATATATATATATATATATATATATATATATATATATATATATATATATATATATATATATATATATATATATATATTTTTTTTTTCCAAAAGAAGGAACAGAGAAGGGGGCCAGATGAGGATATTCCCTCAAAGGCCCAGTTCTCTGTTCTTAACGCTACCTCGCTAACGCGGGCAATGGCGAATAGTTTGAAAGATATATATATATATATATATATATATATATATATATATATATATATATATATATATATATATATATATATATATATATATATATATATTTTTTTTTTTTATTATACTTTGTCGCTGTCTCCCGCGTTTGCAAGGTAGAGCAAGGAAACAGACGAAAGAAATGGCCCAACTCCCCCCATACACATGTATATACATACGTCCACACACGCAAATATACATACCTACACAGCTTTCCATGGTTTACCCCAGACGCTTCACATGCCTTGATTCAATCCACTGACAACACGTCAACCCCGGTATACCACATCGCTCCAATTCACTCTATTCCTTGCCCTCCTTTCACCCTCCTGCATGTTCAGGCCCCGATCACACAAAATCTTTTTCACTCCATCTTTCCACCTCCAATTTGGTCGCCCTCTTCTCCTCGTTCCCTCCACCTCCGACACATATATCCTCTTGGTCAATCTTTCCTCACTCATTCTCTCCATGTGCCCAAACCACTTCAAAACACCCTCTTCTGCTCTCTCAACCACGCTCTTTTTATTTCCACACATCTCTCTTACCCTTACGTTACTCACTCGATCAAACCACCTCACACCACACATTGTCCTCAAACATCTCATTTCTAGCACATCCATCCTCCTGCGCACAACTCTATCCATAGCCCACGTATCGCAACCATACAACATTGTTGGAACCACTATTCCTTCAAACATACCCATTTTTGCTTTCCGAGATAATGTTCTCGACTTCCACACATTCTTCAAGGCCCCCAGAATTTTCGCCCCCTCCCCCACCCTATGATCCACTTCCGCTTCCATGGTTCCATCCGCTGCCAGATCCACTCCCAGATATCTAAAACACTTCACTTCCTCCAGTTTTTCTCCATTCAAACTCACCTCCCAATTGACTTGACCCTCAACCCTACTGTACCTAATAACCTTGCTCTTATTCACATTTACTCTTAACTTTCTTCTTCCACACACTTTACCAAACTCAGTCACCAGCTTCTGCAGTTTCTCACATGAATCAGCCACCAGCGCTGTATCATCAGCGAACAACAATTGACTCACTTCCCAAGCTCTCTCATCCCCAACAGACTTCATACTTGCCCCTCTTTCCAAAACTCTTGCATTTACCTCCCTAACAACCCCATCCATAAACAAATTAAACAACCAAGGAGACATCACACACCCCTGCCGCAAACCTACATTCACTGAGAACCAATCACTTTCCTCTCTTCCTACACGTACACATGCCTTACATCCTCGATAAAAACTTTTCACTGCTTCTAACAACTTTCCTCCCACACCATATATTCTTAATTCCTTCCACAGAGCATCTCTATCAACTCTATCATTTGCCTTCTCCAGATCCATAAATGCTGCATACAAATCCATTTGCTTTTCTAAGTATTTCTCACATGCATTCTTCAAAGCAAACACCTGATCCACACATCCTCTACCACTTCTGAAACCACACTGCTCTTCCCCAATCTGATGCTCTGTACATGCCTTCACCCTCTCAATCAATACCCTCCCATATAATTTACCAGGAATACTTATGGAAGTAGGAGAGATGGCCAGAGAGCGTTATTGGATTACGTGTTAATTGACAGGCGTGCGAAAGAGAGACTTTTGGATGTTAATGTGCTGAGAGGTGCAACTGGAGGGATGTCTGATCATTATCTTGTGGAGGCTAAGGTGAAGATTTGTATGGGTTTTCAGAAAAGAAGAGTGAATGTTGGGGTGAAGAGGGTGGTGAGAGTAAGTGAGCTTGGGAAGGAGACCTGTGTGAGGAAGTACCAGGAGAGACTGAGTACAGAATGGAAAAAGGTGAGAACAATGGAAGTAAGGGGAGTGGGGGAGGAATGGGATGTATTTAGGGAATCAGTGATGGATTGCGCAAAAGATGCTTGTGGCATGAGAAGAGTGGGAGGTGGGTTGATTAGAAAGGGTAGTGAGTTGTGGGATGAAGAAGTGAGAGTATTAGTGAAAGAGAAGAGAGAGGCATTTGGACGATTTTTGCAGGGAAAAAATGCAATTGAGTGGGAGATGTATAAAAGAAAGAGACAGGAGGTCAAGAGAAAGGTGCAAGAGGTGAAAAAAAGGGCAAATGAGAGTTGGGGTGAGAGAGTATCATTAAATTTTAGGGAGAATAAAAAGATGTTCTGGAAGGAGGTAAATAAAGTGCGTAAGACAAGGGAGCAAATGGGAACTTCAGTGAAGGGCGCAAATGGGGAGGTGATAACAAGTAGTGGTGATGTGAGAAGGAGATGGAGTGAGTATTTTGAAGGTTTGTTGAATGTGTTTGATGATAGAGTGGCAGATATAGGGTGTTTTGGTCGAGGTGGTGTGCAAAGTGAGAGGGTTAGGGAAAATGATTTGGTAAACAGAGAAGAGGTAGTGAAAGCTTTGCGGAAGATGAAAGCCGGCAAGGCAGCAGGTTTGGATGGTATTGCAGTGGAATTTATTAAAAGAGGAGGTGACTGTATTGTTGACTGGTTGGTAAGGTTATTTAATGTATGTATGACTCATGGTGAGGTGCCTGAGGATTGGCGGAATGCGTGCATAGTGCCATTGTACAAAGGCAAAGGGGATAAGAGTGAGTGCTCAAATTACAGATATATATATATATATATATATATATATATATATATATATATATATATATATATATATATATATATATATATATATATATTCTTAACGCTACCTCGCTAACGCGGGAAATGGCGAATAGTTTGGAAAACAAAAATATATATATATACGTGTGTGTGTGTGTGTGTGTGTGTGTGTGTGTGTGTGTGCTGATAACCATGAGGAAAATAAAACACGATAAGTTCCCAATTGCTCTTTAGTGTAACAACCACTTCGCCAGGGGAAACACAAGAATGAGGTAGAAGACGTAGATCAGTCAGTTGATATACAAGGAAGAGACGTAGCTAAGACGCCACAGGTAAACAAGCGTTGCCAGATGGTGGTGTTCGTTGGGTGTGGTCAGGTCTGGCAATATGCCTGTCATAAAATTTTGTTTTTATGTGGACAGGAAAGGAAACTGTATAAAGATTTTGCCTACGACAAAGCTTTCTAGTTTGTGTAGATCTTCACTAATATCAACGTTGAAATTCTTTTTTGTATTCGATAATAAAAATTCAATGATATTTCTCGTGGTAAAGAAGTTACAGTTGATAACCGAACTAGCGTTACTCTAGTCAATACAATGGTAATAAGTTTTCACATGATTAAACAAAGCATTTGAATCTTCTCCTGTTCTTGTACTTAAGTTCTTGCTTAAGTCTAACATAAAGATCATTACCAAGATGCCAAACTAAAACAATTTACAGCTTTTACAGGGATTCTGTAAACACAACCTTCAGAATTTTCTGGTTAAGATATTCTTTATAGTATTGTTATTGCTGAAGGCTACATTTACATTAAAGGATTTAAGGAACATGGGAAGTAATGTAAAATTGTCACTAAGAAAGAGAACTAAAAGATTCTTGGTTTCAAGGGAAGGTTTGGGTTTAACTCTGTAAAATGATTTGTTTGCCAACTTAAGAGATTTGTCAATGAAAGATCCAGGACACTTTAACTAGGATCCTATAAAGTATATCGTTTCGAACCCATCAATAAGTTCCTAACTGCATATACGTAACGACCTGAGGAGCATAGACTGGAATGATAATAGTTCAACTTCATGTTTAGATGAGTGATAATGAATAAATGAACAAACATTATTTTCATATCTATCATTACTCAGCTTAGCATGACAGAATTTAATTATCATCATTCCAGTCGATATTCATTTGGTCATTACGTATATGTAGTCCGGAATCTATTGATGATAAGTTTGAGAAAATATCCTAGATCTTTCGTTGATAAATCTCTCATGTTAGTAAAGAAATCACTGTATAGAGTTTAACCCAAACCTACCCTTGATACCAAGAATCTTTTAGTTCTCCCTTTTAGTGATGATTTTACGTTACTTCTCAGGCTGCTTAAATCCTTTCATGTGAATGTAGCCTTCAGCTATAACAATACTAATAAGAATATCTTAACAAAAAAGAAACCGAAAGAAAATGTTGCGGGCTGTGTTTACAGAATCCCCCATAAATGCTGTAACATGTTTTATGCTGGGCAGACTGGTAAGGATATTTATGATAGGCTTAAGAAACATGAATGTAACATAATAACAGCACAAGAAACAAATGCTTTGTTGAACCATGTTAAAAATTACGACCATTATATCGACTGGAGTAACGCTTTTTCGGTTATTAACTGTAACATCTTTACCACTAGAAATGTCAATGATTCTTCTGTTATTAAATGCACAATAAAATTAATAAAGATCTAAACAAACTGGATACCGTAGTTGTAAGCAGAAGTTTTGTTAACAGTTCCGTTTCCTGTCCACATAGTAATAAACTTTTATGACATGCATGATGCCAGACCAGAACACCACCATCTGGTAACGCTTGTTTACCTATTGCGTCTTAGCTTCGTTTATTTCTTATATATTAACTGAGTTTTCTACGTTTTCTATCTCATTCATGTATCTTCCCTGACGATGTGATTATTACACGAAAGTGCACCTGGGAACGTACCGTGTTTTCCTCTGGGTTATCAGCAAATGCTAAATGCTGTGAACTCTTGCAATATATATATATATACATATATATATATATATATATATATATATATATATATATATATATATATATATATATATATATATATATATATATGTATATATATATATATATATATCGACGTGCTGTCAATGGATTGAACCAGGGCGTGTGAAGCGTCTGGGGTAAACCATGCAAAGTGTGTGGGGCCTGGATGTGGAAAGGGAGCTGTGGTTTCGGTGCATTATTACATGACAGCTAGAGACTGAGTGTGAACGAATGGGGCCTTTGGTGTTTTTCCTAGCGTTACCTCGCACACATGAGGGGGGAGGGGGTTGTTATTCCATGTGTGGCGGGGTGGCGATGGGAACAAATAAAGGCAGACAGTATGAATTATGTACATGTGTATATATGTATATGTCTGTGTGTGTATCTATATGTGTACATTGAGATGTATAGGTATGTATATGGTGCGTGTGTGGACATGTATGTATATACATGTGTATGTGGGCAGGTTGGGCCATTCTTTCGTCTGTTTCCTTGCGCTACCTCGCTAACGCGGGAGACAGCGACAAAGCAAAATAAATAAATAAATAAATAAATATATATATATATATATATATATATATATATATATATATATATATATATATATATATATATATATATATATATATATATATATATATATATATATATATATATATATATATATATATATATATATATATATATATATATATCTTTTTTTTCGTACTATTCGCCATTTCCCGTATTAGCGAGGTAGCGTTATCAACAGAGGACTGGGCCTTAGAGGGAATATCCTCACATGGCCCCCTTCTCTGTTCCTTCTTTTGGAAAATTAAAAAAAAAACGAGAGGGGAGGATTTCCAGCCACCCGCTCCCTTCCCTTTTAGTCTCCTTCTACGACACGCAGGGAATACGTGGGAAGTATTCTTTCTCCCCTATCCCCAGGGATAGCATATATATATATATATATATATATATATATATATATATATATATATATATATATATATATATATATATATATATACATATAATATATATATATATATATATATATATATATATATATATATATATATATATATATATATATATATATGTATATATCTTTCAAACAATTCGCCATTTCCCGCGCCAGCAAGGTAGCGTTAAGAACAGAGGAATGGGCCTCTGAGGGAATATCCTCACCTGGCCCCCTTCTCTGTTCCATCTTTTGGAAAATTAAAAAAAAAACAAGAGGGGAGGATTTCCAGCCCCCCGCTCCCTCCCCTTTTAGTCGCCTTCTACGACACGCAGGGAATACGTGGGAAGCATTCTTTCTCCCCTATCCCCTGGGATAAATATGTATGTGTACATGTGTATATATGTATATGTCTGTGTATGCATGTGCATGTATATGTTGAAATGTATAGGTATGTATACGAGCATGTAGGTGGGTTGGGCTATTCTTCCGTCTGTTTCCTTGCGCTACCTCGCAAACGCGGGAGACAGCAAATATGTATAATGATAATAAATATACATATATATATATGTATATATATATATATGTATATATATATATATATATATATATATATATATATATATATATACATATATATATATGTATATATATATATATGTATATATATATATATATATATGGGTATGTTTGAAGGAATAGTGGTTCCAACAATGTTGTATGGTTGCGAGGCGTGGGCTATGGATAGAGTTGTGCGCAGGAGGGTTGATGTGCTGGAAATGAGATGTTTGAGGACAATGTGTGGTGTGAGGTGGTTTGATCGAGTAAGTAACGTAAGGGTAAGAGAGATGTGTGGAAATAAAAAGAGCGTGGTTGAGAGAGCAGAAGGGGTGTTTTGAAATGGTTTGGGAACATGGAGAGAATGAGTGAGGAAAGATTGACCAAGAGGATATATATGTCGGAGGTGGAGGGAACGAGGAGAAGAGGGAGACCAAATTGGAGGTGGAAGGATGGAGTGAAAAAGATTTTGTGTGATCGGGGCCTGAACATGCAGGAGGGTGAAAGGAGGGCAAGGAATAGAGTGAATTGGAGCGATGTGGTATACCGTGGTTGACGTGCTGTCAGTGGATTGAATCAAGTCATGTGAAGCGTCTGGGGTAAACCATGGAAAGCTGTGTAGGTATGTATATTTGCGTGTGTGGACGTATGTATATACATGTGTATGGGGGTGGGTTGGGCCATTTCTTTCGTCTGTTTCCTTGCGCTACCTCGCAAACGCGGGTGACAGCGACAAAGCAAAAAAAAAAAAAAAAAAGAATATATATATATATATATATATATATATATATATATATATATATATATATATATATATATATATATATATATATATATATATATATGTATGTATATATACATATACATATATATATATATATATATATATATATATATATATATATATATGTTTATGTATGCATATATATGTATACATATGTATATCTATTATCATTATACATATTTGCTGTCTCCCGCGTTTGCGAGGTAGCGCAAGGAAACAGACGGAAGAATAGCCCAACCCACCTACATGCTCATATACATACCTATACATTTCAACGTATACATGCACATGCATACACAGACATATACATATATACACATGTACACACTCATACTTGCTGCCCCCATCCATTCTCGTCGCCACCCCGCCACACATGAATTGGCATCCGACTCCACCTGCGCGCGCGCGAGGTAGCGCCAGGAAAAGACAACAAAAGGCCACGCTCGTTCACACTCAGTCTCTAGCTGTCATGTGTAATACACCGAAACCACAGCTCCCTTTCCACATCCAGGCCCTACAAAACTTTCAATGGTTTACCCCAGACCCTTCACATGCCCTGGTTCAATCCACTGACAGCA
The DNA here is from genome assembly GCF_036320965.1 of Panulirus ornatus. Taxonomy (NCBI): domain Eukaryota; kingdom Metazoa; phylum Arthropoda; class Malacostraca; order Decapoda; family Palinuridae; genus Panulirus; species Panulirus ornatus. The sequence goes on from NC_092278.1 coordinate 30,004,850, forward strand.
CGTCAACCCCTATATACCACAACCTGTAAGCTCAGGCCCCGATCCCTCAAAATCTTTTTCCTTCCATCCTTCCACCTTCATTTTGGTCTCCCACTTCTCTTTGTTTCTTCCAGCCACATAAATCCTCTTCGTCAATCTTTCCTCACTCATTCTCTCCATGTGGCTAAACCATTTCAACACACCCTCTTCTGCTCTCTCAACCACTCTCTTTTTATTACTACACATCTTTCTTACCCTTTCATTATTTACTTGATCAAACCACCTCATACCACATATTGTCCTCAAACATTTCATTTCTAACACATCCACCCTCCTCCGCACAACTTTATCTATAGCCCACGCCTCGCAACCATATAACATTGTTGGAATCACTATTCCTTCAAAATTAACCATTTTTGCTCTCCGAGATAACGTTCTCGTCTTCCACACATTCTTCAACGCTCCCAGAACCTTCACTCCCTCTCTAACTCTGTGCCTCACTTCCTCTTCCATGGTTCCATCCGCTGCTAAATCCACTCCCAGACATCTAAAACACTTCACTTTCTGCAGTTTTTCTCCATTCATGCTTACCTCCCAAT